>NC_069507.1:78934976-79234976 GCF_027579735.1 Bombina bombina | reverse complement strand
GTTAAATAAATATCAATGCAAATGGGTGAGCCAATCATACGAGGCATCTATGTGCAACAACCATTCAGCGGCTATTGAACCTATCTAGATATGCTTTTCAGAAAAGGATATCAAGAGAATTAAGCAAATTAGATAATAGAAGTAAATTAGAAAGTTGTTTAAAATTGTATTCTCTATGTGAATCATGAAAGAAAAAATTTGGGTTTCATGTCCCTTTAACATCTTTACTAGAAAACTATTCATGCTAAATTATTAGAAGTAATAAGAAAGTGTTGAAAGATAGTTATAGAAGCTACCATATTAATCTAAATTTGCTTTCAGTTTTGGTATAGCCCATGATGTTACATTGTGTTGCTTGCTGATACAGGCAAACCATAATGGTGTACATACAGTATGCTTAAAATAAACAGGAGAGATGTATTCATATAGTTTTGGCAGAATAAATTGAACTTAATGGGACACTGACAATTTTTTTCTTTCATGATTCAGAGAGAGCATGCAAAATTATGCAACTTTCTAATTTACTCCTATTATCAATTTTTCTTCATTCTCTAGCTATCTGTTATGTCGTTTCATAGGCAATATAACAGAGAAACTATATATTCAAGATTAGTTTTAAGAGCAGAAATGTAATTTTAGTGGCATTGTTTTGAAAATTAAATACATATATAGCAGCAACAAATATAAATACAGATTTTTTTTTTTCAAACCAGTTAGATGTTCCATGAAATAAACCAGTTTAGAGTCCTGTAAAAGTAGAGGCAAACCACTCAAAAGCTAGTATAAACTGTTATATAAGATGACACAAGAAAGAGAAAATAATATCAAAGATACAGTGGATGCTCTTTCATTTTTAATTTTTTAGTTGTAGCACAGGAAAAAAAAATTTCAACGAAGTCATGGCAATATATTATTTATTAATGTTAAAATAATCAAATTAATTGAACAAATAATTTGTAAAAGGCAAACAAGAAATACACACTAATAGTGCATTATTGTTTATTGGACAGAAACAGGATAAAAAAGGAGATTGTTACATTAAAAAACTCATCATGTGAGGTAAGAATACCACTGCACAAAAGCTGATGCGTCTGTAAATCGCGAGGTAGAACAGGGAAGCCCCACCAAGTACCTAGGATCTCCTTTTTTTTATCCTGTCCAATAAACAATAATGCTCTATTAGTGTGTAGTTTCTTGTTTTCTTTTCACTTCTGGACGTGTGCTAAATCCTCTTGGGGATAAGACTCACAGCCAGCTCCAAGAAAACATCCTCCCGGCTCCAGACTCCTTCCATTCCTGGGGTTCTTTGCAGACACCGACGTATATGTGGGTCATCTGTGTTTTTTTGTGGGCCTCTAACTTACCTTATACATTGAGGTTACTTCTAGTAAGTGAGAATTATTAGTAGGGGGGGGGGGTCCCAGGATGCATTTTCCTTTCTCATATCCCCTATAACAATTGCTCTCATCACAATCTATATTGTGAGTTTCATTGATTTGGGACTTTTGCAGTTTTTTGCAGTTTTCCTCTGCTACTCACATGCACTGATTGTCATATGTCCATGAACTCTTTTTATTCAGTATTTTATTTTCTATGAGCATACTGCTACTTATTTATATATTTGTTTTAGCTGCAGTCGCTCCATCTCTGCACATATTTGTACATCCTGTTTTTATCCCTGTGTACACTACATCGTCTGTGAATATTTTATTATTATATATATATAATATATATATATATATATATATATATAAAATATATATATATATATATATATAGATATATATATATAAATCCAAGTAGTATTGTGTGTGGCACTCTCACCACCAAAACTCTAATTGCCAGGGTGCTATTGCAAGGTAAATAGACAGTTTAGAAAAAAGCACTTGCTGGGACTTCAGTCATCAGTGACAATCCTTTTATTGGGTGAAAGTTTCCGACCACAAACGTCAGAGGGGAAGGGTACATTTTTGGTCCCAAAAAACGTCACAAATTAAAACGTATACATATTTTCATAGGTAAATAAAAAAAAAAAATATTTATGTTTAAATGGAGTGATAGTAAAAGAATGCTAAAAATGATCCTGTACTGGTCTTTTAAATGCCCAAATAATGAAGAGAGTAAAGCAGACATCCTCAAACTTGGCCATCCAGAGATTTTGGAACTACATTTCCCATGATGCTCAGTCAGCTGGGCTGAGCATCATGGGAAATGTAGTTCCAAAACTTCTGGAGGGCCAAGTTTAAGGATGTCTGCTTTACCCTCTCATTTATAATTTAACTTTAAAAAAAAAAACAAAACTAAAAATAAGATAAGATAAACATGGAAAGAAACACACTTTTCTAACTTTGACCCCCATAATCTTTTACACATCTACAAAGCCCACCAAAAATACCCATGCTAAATTAGTTATACCCAATGTTTACAATGCTCTTTGCTTTTATGTCTTTTATGGCAATAAGTACAAGTAACATTTTGCTATTCCAGACGCATCTTTTTTTCCCTCAAAATTAGCGTGATAGTTGCATTTGTACACTGACTAATGGTCATGGAATCCCTAATTACCCTTCACATGTATATATATATATATTTTTAGTAGACAACAGAAAAGTATTGATCTAGGGCCATTTTGGTATATTTCATGCCACCATTTCACCACCAAATACGATCAAATAAAAAAAATCGTTAACTGTTTCACAAACTTTTGTGCAATTATGGCACAAATGGTTGTAAATGCTTCTCTGGGATAGCAGACATCTATAGAAGGCTGCTAAATGCTGCTGCACACCACACTTGTATTATGCCCAGCAGTGAAGGGGTTAATTAGGTAGCTTGTAGGGTTAATCAGTCACCCACCTTACACATCCCACCCCATGATCCGTTTATATATATATATATATATATATATATATATATATACATATATTTATGTTTTATATATATAATGCAGTGTTGGATCCCCCTTAGCCCCAAACCTCCCTGTTCCCCCCCCAAACAGCTCTCTAACCCTCCCCCCTCTACCTATTTGCCGCCATCAGACAGTTGCCAGTACCAAGTTTGGTCAAAATTACCCAATTTTTCTGTAGTGTAGCTGCCCCCCTCAATACCCTCTCCCCCAGATCCCTTTCCCAACACTTATTCCCCCCTCCATCTACCTCTCCCTCCTTCCCTTACACTTATTATGTGTTGTATGCGCACGCTCCTGCCTACTCGCGCACTCCTGCCCCCTCAGCCGCACTCCCGGAATTTGTTCCCCTCTCGCCAAAACTGCGATTTTTTGTAGGACGTGCCTGGCATGTCCTTGGTTGTTAAGGGGTTAAAGGATTTTTAAATACAGTAGAATTGTTTATACCACAAATGTACATTAAAAAAAGACAATGCAAAAATACATACTCTTAATTTTAAATTACCAGTATACTTTTTTTCTGATAAATGTCAAGGATTGATTAAAGGAACATGATAACTAAATGTTGAAGCACTTGAAAGTGACCCAGCATAGCTTTCAATAGCTGATTAGAAAGTATGACATGAACATCTTTACGTAAAAAAAGGAAGATATTTACCTCAAAATTTCCTAAGTATTCACACCCACTGTAAAGAGACTTTAAGCAGCCAATCAGGTATGGCTAGCCCCAGGACTTGCAAGAAAGAGTGCATCTGGCATGTGCAGGCACAGGTAATGTTATTTTTCCTAATCCGTTTAAGGATGTTTACTATTAAATCTAACGAGATTTCAGTGACATCTTATGAGATCACAGCAAATCAAATGCATGACCTCAGCACTGCTGATGCTGTTAGGCCTTTTTTTTCAACATACAGCTGGACAGCAGCTGAAGTATAAATGTTCACAGGAGCACTTACTATGGGGAGCTGAAGAAATTGTTAGGTAAAATATCTTACCCTTTTTTACAGATGTTCAGGTGATATTTTCAGCTTGGTTTTACAATTATGCCGCACACTTCCCAAGTGATTTAGCATATGACTATTAACTTTAATTTCTCTGCCCTTGTATCATGTGATAGATCATCAGCCAATTACAGACTTATATACATTGTAAAACTATTGCCCATGGTCCTACAGTGAGGCTTGTGTCCTCAAAAGTGTGCATATAAAAAGTTTGAGAATTCATTGATAATGGAAGGGGAATTGGATGTCTGAATCATGAATTATGTCTTAAAAGGGGACATTCCGGTCAAAATTGAACTGCACATAGATGATTACATCTTTGGTTAAAAAGATTTTTGCAATATACATCTATTGGCAAAAATGTGTCTAGAAAAGTTATCACTGTTTTAGTGTTAAACATTTTTCTCTGCACGTGCATGTGCATGTAAAGCATAGCTAGATATTATCAATGCACCAGCATTGTAAATACTGCAGCTGCTCAGAGCACCAGTGGGGCTTGTATCATGTCAGTAATTAACAAATTAAATCATTACCAGGTGGAACAAAGTGCCTGTGTTTAAAATACTGGTGCACGGTGCATACTTAAATACAAGTTTGGAAACAGCTATAGCTTTTAATAGAAGCATTTTTGCTAATAGCTGTATATTACAAAAATGCTTATAATCAAAACTGAAATGCATCCATGTGGATTCCAATTATTGGCTGGGATGTTTCGTTTAAGTGTCCCCTTTAAATGTAGCATATATATTTTTTTAAGAGTTAGGATATGCATATTGGTTAAAAATGAATACACAATGCAAGTATTTCCTGACATATTTTTAAATATCCTCTTTGAATGGGACACAATATTTGTACTTAAATTTAGCATATAGGTAGATTTATTCAGAGGCTAGGATATGCATAATGGTTTAAGAACACTCTGACATAGTTTTTAATATGCCCTCTTTAAATGCAACAAAGAAACAAAATACATATTGTTCTGGCATTCCAACTTTTTTTTTTATGGTTAAAACACAAGACAGAGCCTTTTTAAACCAGCAGAAGGATATTTTTTTTTTATTTAATGAGCTTTAGTGCATAAACAATTAGGAGGGCATAATTGAATGAATCTAATCAGCAAGGAGGGCAGGAGTTTGCCTCCGGGATCCTGCTGAAGTCAATTGCCACTCTTATCTGTAATTCTACCCGTTAAACTAATAGTAGCAATGGGTCCTGATGACACATAGTAGTAATTGTGTTACTCCTAGAGACTGGCTTTTAAAAAATAAAACTGAAAAAAGGGATCTGAAAGCAGTTCCTTCACATTAGTTTAAATAAAGTCCATAATTTTAATTTAAAAATGTCTATATTTTTTGTATTATTTCTGGTTGTAGAAAAAAATATATTAAAAAATATAAACATGTGTGTTAAAATAACATAGTTGCCTCTTAATTTTAGAAAACAATTTAGAAAACAAACTAATGTTTTAGTACAGAGTCCATTTAACAATATACTCTTTATATGTTATATCTATCTATCTATCTATCTATCTATCTATCTATCTATCTATCTATCTATCTATCTATCTGTCTGTCTGTCTGTCTATCTATCTAAAACTAGTGGGCTGGATTACAAGTAAAGCACAAGGGATAGCACAGGGGTGGCATTATCCTCCTTTTCCATCCTGTGCTGAGAATAGAGCAGATTCTGCTATTGTAAGTGAATGGCAACAAAGGTTTATCAGATAATCTTAAAGGATTACTAAATATAGTAGAATTGCATAATAAACAAATGCGTAATGAAAAGACAATGCAATAACACTTATTCTGAAATTCAAATAAGCTGTAGATTTTCTTTCTGACAATTTTTTTCCCATTTGCCAGCCCCCTGTATCATGTGACAGCCATCAGCCAATCACAGACTAGTGTATATATCGCCTATGAACTTGCACATTCTCAGGAGGAGCTGGTTTCTTAGAAAGTGTGCATATAAATAGAATGTGCAAAATGTGATAATAGAAGTAAATTGGAAAGTTTCTTAAAACTGCATGTTCTATCTGAATCATGAAAGTTTAATTTAGTGTCCCTTTAATTCTGAAGACTTTTTTTTTTAATAGATAGAACAGGGTGTGAAATGATCATTCATATTACAAGTGGTGTGTTAAAGGACCAGTCAATAATAGCAAAATAACTAACCCAAAATAAGAGTACTAGTGCATAGCATAGTTTAAATAAAACGTATCTGAAGCATGACATTATCATAGTAAATCTAAACTTTTATAAAACTTACACATAATTTCCAGCTTTTTCAATTATGGTGCCACTTCGCGACCTCCCCTGCCCTGAGGAGGATGTGCCTCATTTGATGGACAACATTTATCAGCAAATCAGAAGAGCACTAATTAGCATTTACTTTTTCTTTTGCACATGCACGTGTGTGTGCACAGCAACTTCCCCCCGCATGATCACTTCAACCCCCCCCATGCACGCTCCCTGCATCACCAGCACAAAAGGTGTATTACTGGATCTGTTTCATGATATCTTCATCTTGCATGCTACTTCTAATATTTCTGTGTTTTAACCTCCTCCAGCTACAGCCGACTAATCAATTTTCTACCAGAGGGTCCTAATCTGCATTATCAGTTATAGATGTAAGTTCTTAGTGCTCCTCAAAAATCTGTGCACGCAGGCGCTCTTCTGCTTATGTGGGCAGTACACAATCTTTTATGTGCGCTGCTCCACCAAAGAAGCACGGTCCCGTTGTGCCAGTGACATCACTACTTCCTGTTTTGCATGCGTAGAGGTAGAACACTGCATATACGTATATGAAATTTACATTTGGCAAACTCACCCATGTGACACAGGATAGGGAAAGCTAAAAAAAATTAAAAATTATTTTTTCAAAGATTGAAAGATGCAACTTACAGCTCTACATACTTATTTTTATTTTGTGGACGCATTTGTGATGGTATCCTAGAGTGTTGACTGGTCCTTTAAATAAAGCTATAAAATGTAGCACTAAAGTAAACTGTTACTGCTTGAAATTATGTATAACATAACTCATAAAATATATTAAAATAACGTATTTCATTCATATTTATACATATTAAATACTAAATAAAGGTTTATGATTGAAAAAATCTTTTAACACTGATTTAAAGGGATATGGTAAATAACATAATAATGTTGGACTTGGTAATGACTACTGTGTGTACATATGTATGGGTGCAGTGTTTTAAATATATTTTAATATAAAATCATAGTTTAAAAGGTAGTAAAGAACCCCCCTATTTCCCCTTTGGCTTTACGCACCTTGGTTTAGTGCACTTTCAGCTTAGTGCTCAAGTGATAACCAACATGAGTTTTTCAGAGCGCCCCCGTGCTTTCCAAGTTCCAGATGTTAGCACACCCTAGAGATTCACTTAAGCGATAATATATTACTATTAATAAAATATGCGCATAAAAATTAGAGTGTTATTGATCAAAAATGGCTCTAATATTTGTGTGCTCCACTTATAACCTAGCCTGGTGTGTATATATATATATATATATATATATATATATAAATAACAAGAGTATTGCATTGAGCAATGATACTTTTTTATTGGACTAACTATACATTTATAAGATGACAAGCTTTCGGAAGAGTTCCTTCCTTTATCAAGTCTGAGTCATCAAGTCTTTATCAAGTCTGAGTATTGCTTTAGACTTGATAAAGGAAGGAATCTTCTGAAAGCTTGTCATCTTATAAATGTATAGTTATTCCAATAAAAAAGTATCGTTGCTCAATGCAATACTCTTGTTATTTTGATATCTAAATCTCTGGACTAACACGGCTACTCCAATCAACATGACTATATATATATATATATATATATATATATATATATATATATATATATATATATATATATATATATATATATATATAAACAAAGTTGTGGGGTGCTCAAGCCAAGCTCTCTTACCGTGGTGTTTCTTCTATGCCCCAAATGTACACACTAATAGGGATAGTGAGGTTCCAGGTGCTCCAGGAAAGGCCACTGTAAGGTCTTAAAGTAGAAGAAATTCCCAAAGGTCCTGGCACTTCTGAAAGAACACTCCCAGATGGGATAAAAATTCAAAAATGCTTATTTCATCCAATGATTAAAAGCATACATAGATCCAACACATGGATACATATAAAAATAAGAGCAAGACTGAAATGGGGTAACCAGGCCCCTCAAGGCAGACGCATTTCATTCTGGGTAAGCACTTGATCACTGATCACTGATGGGGATTATATATATATATATATATATATATATATATATATATATATATATATATATTAGGGATGGGCGAATGTTTCTAAAAATTCGAAATTTAAAACGAATTTTGATACATTCGTTCATTCGAATCGAATTTCAAATGTTTATATAACATTCTAACATTCTATTTTCAAATTTTCATTTTCGAATTTTTCAATAAAATATTCGTTCGAATAATAGAATGTTTAGCTATGTAATTCATTCAATTTCGAAATGTAATATTCACATTCGAATTTGAAGTAGTATTTCTAGTCTAATACTGTGTTTTAAATGTAATATTCGAATTCGAATGTCACATTCGAATTCGAATGTCACATTCGAATTTGAAGTAGTATTTCTAGTCTAATACTGTGTTTTAAATGTAATATTCAAATTCGAATGTCACATTCGAATTCGAATGTCACATTCGAATTCGAATGTCACAATCGAATTCGAAATAGTATTTCTAGTCTAATACTGTGTTTTTTAAATGTAATATTCGAATGTCACATTCGAATTTGAAATAGTATTTCTAGTTTGCAACTGTGCTTAATAAATGTAATATTCAAATTCGAATGTGAAATTCGATTCGAATGGGACATTCGAATTCGAAATAGTATTTCTAGTCTAATACTGTGTTTTATAAATGTAATATTCGAATTTGAATGTGACATTCGATTCGAATGTGATATTCGATTTGAATGTGACATTCGAAATAGTGTTTCTAGTCTACAATTGTGTTTTTTAAATGTAATATTCGAATTCGAATGTGACATTCGAATGTAACATTCTAATTCAAATGTGACATTCGAATTCGAATGTGACATTCGAATGTGACATTCGAATTCAAATGTGACATTCGAAAACTGTAAATAACATTCGAAAATCGAATTTTTAAGAATATTCGTTCTTATTAACATTCTATTATGTAAATCGAATTTCTACAATAACATTCGTTCTAACATTCGAATTTGGATATAAACACATTCGCCCATCCCTAATATATATATATATATATATATATATATACATATATATATATTATTTTAAAACTTTTCGATTATATAAATGGATTTGGTTTATAACTTGTAGTTTCAGTTATTATAGTATGTAAAAAAATTAAGTAAAACAAAATTAACAATAGATTACCCAAGTGGTAATACTACCTTCATATATAACATAATAATCCATAAATATCAGTCATCAATCTTCATTGCATGCAACATTTTATCCCTTCAGTGAGATACTTATAATTTGCTATACATCATTTAGACTTTATTTGACATGTGCTTATTTATTAAAATTTGTTTTGATTGATTTAATGAAGAAAAATATGCACCACTAGAGATGAATACAAAAGACTTATAAAAATGTCTTATGGTTTTATTAACTTCAAATAATGTACTTTTAATTTGGGTGATGGGATGAGGGAAATTACAAATCGGAACCTTGTGGGAATATTTGTGAAAATAGTATGAAACATTATTTCTCTTGGGGGAAAAAATCTAATGCAAAAAAAAGACCTTTCTCTGCTCTGTAATATTCAGTAAGTGCTATATTTAACACACATAGTTCAATTTAAAGGTACACTCAAGTAAAAATGAAACTTTCATGCAATTGTACTAATGAGTATGTGCAAGAGTTCAGTGTATACATGAATCTGTAATTGGCTGATGACTGTCACATGGTACAGTAGGCATGGAGATGGAAGCCATTGTTCCCAGAAAAAAAATATTGAATTTAAAATTCAGAGTAAGTGCAATTGCATTCCCTTTTTTTGTGGATTTGTGGATTATGCAATTCTTCTGTATTTGATGGTCAATTAATCTGCAGAAAAACAATGTTTTTCGAGTTTTCAAGCTGCCATACAAACAGCAATATATATATACCGGTATATATATATATATATACAAGCATGTTATATAGCAATAGTGGTAGTAAAGTTGGACCGCTCAATAATCTTACAATCTGCACACCAATCTATTGCTGTCTTGCTGTCCATCTTTTTCTGCTTATACCCCTGGTTACTCTGCATTAAGCCTGAAGCTGAACAAATATTGACATATCAATGCCCTTGGGTAACGAGACTCAGACATCCTTCGACTCTGTAGACTCCAGTGTGTACTCTTAAAACAGAGGCCTAGTTTGTTTTTTAAGAATGTTGCAAAGTATACCATGAAAACATAAGACACAATTTTGGCTGAGGGAAAGGTCACGCCAAATTATACAATCCGTATTATTATTTTTTTTATTGTATTTTAAAAAGTGTTAATATATGATGAAGCTATATGACCTTTGCATTCCATTTGAAAAACAAACTTTAATTTAAAAATGCTGTTTAAAAAATTAACTTCAACAAGATCAACTTTTCCTTACTCCTGATATAAATCTCATATCAAAGGTCATTATTATCAATTATTACTTTTTTTACTTATGTGTATATCTCCAACAAATTCTGTGGCTCAGGGTACATACGTAGGGGTACTCATACAACAAATAATTGATGGTAATAAAAAAAAAAGAACTATAAAACATATTTAAAAATTAGAGGTGGAGAATGCTAATCTGTAGATTGAAGGATAAGGAGACAGAATGTGTGGGGTAAGTTTCCCATGGATTGTAAATGCAGCAGTGAATAGTAATTGCTTTGTACTTCATGTACTAAACCATGCATGCCTGCTTACCGCAATGTAAGAATCAAGAGCCGGCGGTGTCGTTGTACAAGGAGGTCTTTGTGTAGTAGTTCATCCAGGCAGCGGAGCGGACGTACAATATCTGCTTCTAATTCGCTGCAAAGGCGGCTGGGCAGGTTCCCAAATCAGGAGCCATGCCCACCTGACATTTAGTACATGGATCTTTTTGAATTGAAAGTTTGTTGCACTGTCCACATGTATGCCAGACCAGTTATTCAAATATATGCATCGTGCTTACTTATAAATCAGTGTCTGCAAATGCTAGGAGACTGATATCAGGAGATGCTTATTTTAAAGGCTAAAACATAGCATACTGTACACATTGATGTCTGTTTAAGATATTGAGGCCCATTTATCAAGCTCCGAATGGAGCTTGAGGGCCCGTGTTTCTGGCGAGTCATCAGACTCGCCAGAAGAAACACAAGTTATGGAGCAGCGGTCTAAAGACTGCTGCTCCATAACCCTGTCCGCCTGCTCTGATGAGACGGACAAGAATCGCCACAATTCAACCCGATCGAGTACGATCGGGTTGATTGACACCTCCCTGCTGGCGGCCCATTGGCTGCGAGTCTGCCGGGGGCGGCGTTGCACTAGGAGCTCTTGTGAGCTGCTGGTGCAGTGCTGAATACGGAGAGCGTATTGCTATGAAAATAAACTTTCATCATTCAGATAGAGTGTGACATTTTATGAGACTTTCCAATTTACTCCCATTATCACATTTTATGCATTCTTTTTATAAGCACATTTGTGAGGTACCAGCTCCTATTGAGCATATGACAAGTTCACAGAGTATATATATATATATATATATATATATACACTAGTCTGTGAGTGGCTGACAGCTGTCACATGATACAGCGGACTGGTAAATAGGGAATAAAATAAAATACCCCCAAAAAAATTAACAAAAATTCAGAGTAACTGTTATTGTATTGTTTTTTTGTTATAAACTTGTTAAACAATTCTACTGTATTTAATGGTCCTTTATGCACATGCTTTCAGTTTTAAGATGACCCTGCTAGTTGGTTCTGTATTTATTAAAGGTGCTAAAAACAACTAGTTCAGCATAGTCATTAATGCAGCTAGCCAAAGGAAACTAGTTACATTTCTTCATTTAAAGATGAAAATCTTCAATATAAAAAAAATACCAGAACTTGAATTTAGAATCAATCCTAAAATGTAGTATTTAACAGTGCAAAAGAAAGATATGTGGCTGTTGATGTGGAATTGCAATGCTTAACTTTTGATTATGTGATAGATATTATCATGTTTAACCTTGATTCATGGCACCATATTCATGTTTGGCTCATGTGGCTGTGTGTTACCATGTTCAGCCTTGTCATTTGACTATGTGCTACTATGTTTATCCTTGGGTCATGTGACTGTGTGCTTCCATGTTTATCCTTGGGTCATGTGACTGTGTGCTATCATGTTTAGCCTTGGGTCATGTGACTGTGTACTATCATGTTTAGTCTTGGGTCATGTGACTGTGTGCTATCATGTTTAGCCTTGGGTCATGTGACTAGATGTTTCCATGAATAGCCTTTAAGCATGTGACATTACTCGCTATCTTGTTTAGCTGTGGCTAGGTGTTACCATGTTTAGCCTTGGATTATGTGACTAGGTGCTACCATGTTTTTGCCTTGGATTATGTGGCTAGGTGCTACCATCTTTAGTCTTGGAACATGTGGTTGGCTCTGCCTGGTTTAGATTTGGAACATGTCACTGGGTGCTACCAGTTTAGACTTTTGTTATGTGACTGGGTGCTGCCATGTTTATGTTGCAAGGTTCTACCATGTTTAGTATAATCCAATAAAACTAAACATGGTAGCTATGTTAAGCCTTTCATCATTCAGCTGGCTGCTACCTGATTTAGCATTGGATCGTGTGAATGGCTAATATCAGGTTTAGGTTTTTATGATGTGACAAGTTGCTTCAAGGTTTAGCCTTAGATCATGTGACTTGGTGTCATCACATTTAGACTTTGATCATGGGACTGGCTACTGCCAGGTTTAAACTTGGCTTGGTTGGCTCTCTAGCTTTTTATCATGTGACTTAGCGTTTCCATGTTTAGGGTTGAGTGACTAAGTGGGTTCTGTTATATTTATCCCAAGTTTTTATAAGTAGGTGCTACTATATTGACCTTTGGCTTATGTGACAGTAGTCAATACTTTTAAACTATGCATCAAAATCCAGGGATACCACTAATTTAGTAGGTTATAAATCAAGTATGGTATTCTAATGAGCTTTCTTAGTGGATTCAGAGAAGCCTGCAAAATTATATTCTATGTTCTTAGTGACTTTTACATTGACCTAGATGTAGTAAAACTGTTTGCTTTGTAAGCTGCAACTGAAAAATGTGTTAAAACTACAAGTCCCTCTGGGATCCAAGAAATGGAAACTTTATATTGCAATCTGGGCATCTCACTTAGAGGTATTTTCTACACAGATGAGAAAAGATTGATGCAGCACAAAAAAATATGCAGTGCAATGTAAGTTTTATTCTCTTCAGATTTAACATTTTGTATTGTTTATAGTACAGCATACTGTTGGGTAGAATGCCTTTTAATATCAATTGACAAAATAATGTTTGGTATTGCGGGAATAAACAAATATGCTGCATATCATTTTTATATAAGATGATTCATTTGTATTCATGGATTAATACATGCATTTGCTCAATTGATATTTAAAGACATTAAATTATGATTGACTGCAACTCAAGAAAGTTATAGACATAATATACAGCAGTGTTTGGAAGCTATAGACATATCCATTTACAGTTAACATTCTATTGGAATAAGATATGTTTTCTAATGATCTTATATAAATCTCAAGAATGCTTCATTATTCAACCTCTTATTGATTGCTGATGTTGCACAAGTAATGCTGATCTACTAATATCCTGATGTAGTCTGTGGTTATTCATTTGCTTTCTAAACGTTGTACAATCTACTCTGCCAATAATACTTATTAGCCAAAAATTGACCAGCCAACTTGCTTGGTATTAACGGAATATTCCAGCCAAAATTAGAATCTAAATCGATCATTTCAGTTTTAAATAGAATAATATTTGTATACATATATTAACAAAAATGCTTCTAATAAAAGCTATGGCTATTTCAAATATGTATTTAAAGGGACTTTCCAGTCAAAATTTAAGTGCACATATATGAATTACATCTTGGAATAGAAACATATTTGCAATGTACATGTAGGGGCAAAAATGCTTCTTGTAAATGTTATCTCTGTTTTAGTGTTAAGATTGTTATATTCTCAGTGCACCAACATTTAAATACTGCAGCTGCTCAGTGCACCAGTAGGGCTCGTATCATGTCATCAATGAACAAATTGAATCATTACCAGATGTTACAAGCACCTTAGGCTTGCTGAGCAAGTGCTGTGTTTAAAATGCTGGTGCACTTAAATAAACCTTTGAAACAGTTATAGCTTTTGTTTGAAGTATGTTTGCTAATACATGTATATTACAAAAATGCTTCTATTCAAAACTGAAATGCCTCCATGTGGATTTCAATTTTGGCTGGAATGTCCCTTTAGGTATCCACAATGCACAAGCATTTTTAACATAGCACTTGCTCTGAGTGCCTAAGTTGCTTGTACCACCTGGTAATGACTCAATTTGTTAATTGCTTACATGATACAAGCCCCACTGGCACTCTGAGAATCTGCAGTATTTAAAATGCTGGTGCACTGAGAATATCTAGCTATGCTTCACATGCACGTGCAGAAAAAATATTTCACATTTCAATGTTGTTCACATACAAGAATATCTTTTCTCTATTCATAAATAAATATTTCTACATATATATGAAGGTTAATATGGAATATGTATTTATAAATACATAGAACATATTCTGCTATGTGCAAAACATTGGAATGTGAAATATTTACAGTAAATACACCGTTAAAATCTTTATTAAACATGAATATTGCATAAATATCCTTTTACATGTTTTTATTTACTTAACTGCAAAGGGCTCCACTGTACTTCTGTATATGTCTATGTGTATATATGTAGCTGTATTTATGTGTTTATATGTGTTTATATGTCTGTAAAAACATTTATACACATATAAAAAAATAAATACATATGCACGCACATAGATACATACATATATATATATATATATATATATACACACATACAAATACATCTTTAGAGATTTATATGTATTATCTCTATGTTAAAGCCCTTTGCCTGCTTTATAACATTTGTGTGAAATAATTTATCGCAATAATGTTTATTAAATGGTGTTATTATGAGTGTAACTATACTTTGTAATGTATTTTTTGATGTGTTTTGTGCAACTTTTATGTTTCGCAAAACAGTTAACCTGTCACGGTAATCACTTTAGCGTAAATCGTGATTGTGCACCAGCGGTAAGCCCAACGAGCGAAAAACCCCTACTATAAACCCCTTATCGCAAACGTTTGAGCTCCTATAGTAATCAGGCCCAGAGTGTGTAATTATTTTAAAAAAAATTTACTTTAATTATGAGATTTTACTTCTTTTTTCTTTCCTGACTTTCAGCCAGATTACAAGTTTTGAGCGCTATAGGGAAAATTAACGACCGCAGCATTTTCAGCGGTATTTCACACCCTATAGCGCTGGTATTACGAGTTTAAAAAAAGCTGGCGTTTGCAGGCGATATGGCAGTGTTGAGCTCCATGCTGCACACAAATACCAGCGCTGTTTTTGAGCAGCTGTTACGTGCTCATGCACGATTTCCCCATAGACAACAATGGGGAGAGCCGGCTTAAAAAAAATCCTAACACCTGAAATCATGGAGCGTAAAGCTCTGTACTGCTGCCCCATTGATGTCTATGGGGATTTTTTTTTTTTATGTTTAAACCTAACACCCTAACATAAACCCTGAGTCTAAGCACCCCTAATCTGATGCCCCCGACATCAGCAACACCTGCATACATTTATTAACCCCTAATCTGCCGCCCCCAACGTCGCCGCAACCTACATTACTGTTATTAACCCCTAATCTGCTGCCCCCACAATCGCCACCACCTAACTACACTTATTAACCCCTAATCTTCTGCCCCCAATGTCGCCACCACTATACTAAAGTTATAAACCCCTAAACCTAACCCTAAGTCTAACCCTAACGTAACCCTAACCCTAACACCCACTAACTTTAACATAATTAAAATAATTCCAAAACAAAATTACAATTAATACCTAAATAATTCCTATTTAAAACTAAATAAATACTTACCTGTAAAATAAACCCTAAACTAGCTACAATATAACTAATAGTTATATTGTAGCTAGCTTAAGTTTTATTTTTATTTCACAGGTAAGTTTGTACCACAGTGTGTACATGTGTATAGTGTGTGAATATTATTTGTTTATGCTGTTAACACACAATGTATATACTGTATCTGTAGGGCTGGTCTGTGTGTATTGATAACATTTCCCTAAATCGAGGAATACATATCTTGGATTAGTAGTGCATAGGTAATTGTGACATTTTCAGTTTTGGACTGGGAGGAGTTAGGCACTTTAAGCTCTAGAAACGCAGATGCACATTGCTCTCCCTCCTCTACCATTTACTTATGACACTCAACATTAAAAATATATATACAGTATATAAAAAAAAACAACATACAAAACACACATACACTTCTGGAGGAAGTTTAGGAAAATGCCTCTCTCCCTTTCCTTCTCTCTCTCCCTCCCTCTATTTCTTCTCTCCCTCTCTTCCTTCAATTTCTCACCCACTCCCTCCTTTCCTTCTCCCCTTCCCCTCCCCCAAGGTGTCATGTTACACCCTGATCAGAAAAATATTATTGCTAAAAAAGGTCTAAACCTTGACACACACACGGATACAGCTGACCAAGTTTTAGGGCTGGCCTATAATTTTTCCAGAGCTGTTTTTTATTCCCAATCCAACCACAGTTGTTTTAAATAAATATAGAATAACATTTGCAAGTTAGAACACGGACACTTACAGCATATGTGCATATGCTACTGAAATACAGTAATAACTTTTACTAGAAGAATTTTTGTTAATTGAATTATATTGGGAAAATGCTTCTATTTAAAATTAAAATGCACTCGGGAATATTTTTATTTTGACCTTTATATCCTTTTATTAACAATCTTTTCAGTATCTACAACCTCTGCAGGTAGGAAACAGTGAAGTAAATGGCTAGTGCATCTATTCTACTAAGAGCTCAAATTATCAAGCCCTTCTCTTCCGTTTGACTGCAGGTTCGCACAAGCAAACCTGCAGTCAAAATGTATCATGTAGCGGTCATTAGACCTCTGCTTCCCTGCCCTGTTCTCCACCTTTTAGGTGCAGAATTTCAATCTCCCCAATCTTGTCTGACCAGAAAGGTTGCACAGGAGCGCTCAGTTGTAATGGTAAAAACGGCAGCAGATTGATGCCCACCAGAGGAGAAGTCGGGCAGACAGGGGCGAATATGTTCACACCTGTCCCCCTGTGGCTGATAAATAGTGCCCTAAGAGTTGATAAATCTCTGCACTTGCCTTTAATAACACTGAATACAAGCTCAATTGTAACATTATGGGGCACAGATCATGTCTGCCGCATATTGATAAATGCCGACAGCATATGCAGGGGGGTGTCAATCAACCCGATTGTATCTGATCCGGTTGATTGCTGTCCGCCACCTCAGAGTTGGAGGACCAGATAAGGAGCAGTAGTCTGTAGACCGCTGCTTCTTAATTCCTGTTTCCGGCGAGCCTGAAAGCTAATGCGGAAACTGATGCATTAAGATGCATACGGGACATGATAAATTGGCCCCGTTGTCTTAAATTTAACAATAGTCATTAAGAGGAATATTTGTACTCCATTATTTTCTTTCAGAGAGAGGCAGCTTCTAAAATAATTACACTTTATTATGAACAGCATAAGATTGCTTAATGGATGATTAAGAACTAGTTTTATATATATTTTTTTCATTTCTAAAATATGCCTTTCCTTTCCTTTTGTTTGATCATTAGCTTTTTAATGCATTTTAGACTTTGACTAAGAAAAACTGCATATAATTTGTATTATGGTTTTAGCTATTTCTCGTGGTTCTAATTTGCTTTTAATTATTTAGAGCAAATTTACCATGGCTTTACATTATACTGGACACTGCTATGCTAATATTAATATATAAATCAATTTTACATGAAAACAATTGGATATAATGATGTTTTTTCTAATGAACCCTTACACCTTAATTACTCTGCCAACATGTTTCTAGTTGTAAATTATTCATCTACATTATAAAAAAGTAAATTTACTCACACTAAACTACGCTAATGGACATAATCCACTGTCCATTTCCTAGACTGTTGCATTAATGGGAATTAATATGTCCTATATTCATTATTTGATTTACATAATTATGAGGGAAAATATATTAAGATTTATTACTGTTATCTGCGTCCTACTCATCCAGTCGGCACCAGATAACAGCAAAAGATTAATTTCTGGACCCTCAAAGCATATAAAAGATAGTGCAGTACAGAGTTTGAATATTTTTAGATATAAAACGAATGCATTCATAATGTATTAAAAGGATGCCTTACAACTAAAATTGCGCAAACGTGGACAGCTTTTTGAGATCTGCTATTGAAGCATATAATGCCTAAGGGATTTTTGTAACTAATAGGATAATATTACACAAGCAGCTGTACCGCTTTTAGTAGATGGGGAAACATGCAAGTTTGTGGAAAAAATATTTCTTATGTAAAACAAGTTTGGCGAAAAAAGCTATTTCAAATTTCACTTAAAACATACATTGTTATACAAGAAAAGTATGCTGTGATAACATTGTAACTTCCTATACGTTTTAAGGGACATAATACTCATATGCTAAATCATTTGAAACTGATGCAGTATAACTGTAAAAAGCTGACTGGAAAATATCACATTAACATCCCTATGTAAAAAAAGGAAGATATTTTACCTCACATTTTCCTCAGCTCACCAGAGTAAGTGTTGTGCACAAAGTTATACTTCAGCTGCTGTCCAGCTGCAGGTAAAAAAAAATAATGAAGAAATGAACTGCAGGCAATCAGCATCAACAGTGCTGAGGCCATGAACTCTTTTACTGTGATCTCATGAGATTTCATAGTAAACTTCCTTAAACGGAATAGGGAAATAACATGAGAGTGCATGACTCACTCCCTTGCCTGTCCCGGGGCAGGCATACTGATGTGCTGCTTAAAGTCCTTTACAATGGGGTGTAAATACTTAGGACATTTTGAGGTAAAATATCTTTCTTTTTTACATAGAGATGTTCAGGTGATATATATTTTTTTTTAATTGAGGAAAACTAGATATGTACAGATTATGTAAAGATAAAAATACAGCAATCATTTGATATACAGGAATAATGATAGTCCTCATTTTTCAGCCCCTAAAACATTGATATAGGCCACTCTTGGAGGCCAATTTATCAAATGTCTGTCGGACCTGATCCAACAGTGCGGATCAGGTCCAACAGACACCACTGAATGCGGAGAGCAATACGCTCTCTGTATTAAGCATTGCACCAGCAGCTCACAAGAGCTGCTGGTGCAACGCCGCCCCCTGCAGACTCGCGGCCAATTGGCAGCCAGCAGGGGGTGTCAATCGTACTCGATCGGGTTGTATTGTGGCGATTCTTCTCTGAGCAGACGGACAGGGTTATGGAGCAGCGGTCTTTAGACCGCTGCTTCATAACTGCTGTTTTTGGCAAGTCTGAAGACTCGCCAGAAACACGGCCCTTTAAGCTCCATTCAGAGCTTGATAAATGGGCCCCTTGGACCTTATCTACTATCTTAATAAAAGTCCAGGGGTTTATATTGAGCATAGAGCTCAAATGAAAATAAAAAAAGAAAACAAAATGCATCTAAAATAAGATAGAAAAACATAACTTTAGGTGATATAGATGCATAAACAAGAGCTGTTTTTTAACTTAACATAACTCACACAGTAATAAACAATTGGTGTCGGTAATTATATAGAGCGGATATGTAATCAACCAGAAGTCAATAAATACTTCCCTATTAATACTCTCTGTTTTGATTATTTTAGTTGGCTGTACTTATACTCTCTAAAGAAAGTGTTGTGTGCTATATCTGGGACAAGGATATATAAGATGTTTCTTAGTGGACTAAATATATACATAGCACTACTTGAAATATACTTTCGATATGTGGCTCCCTCCATTTCATACGTATGATTAGTAACTGAGATCTCAGTCACAGCCCGGCCGCGGGCCGCAAATCGGAGCCAGCAAAGCTCCTTAGGAGCTAAAGCTTCATGTTGTGGTTTTGGACTCTCTTTGTTTGTAAGATTAAGTCTCCTTAGGGCCTCCCATTAACCCCCACAGGAAGCTATCAAGAATATATAAGGGTATTATTAATAATATAGTGCCTTCTATCTGTTAATAGTATGAGTGCAGTGTCATAGTACACCCGTACTATTTCTGTGTCATTCAATAATAGCGCACAAAGCAAAATAATACAGAACATTGAAGGGAACTGATGTGTAAACATTCTCTTACACAATACATGCATACCGGCTCTTTATAAAGGAATTTAAAGAAACACATAAACATTGAAAACCAACTGGGCTATTACATATTCTGCCAACATCACTAAGCATTGCCTATCAGTACTAAATTATCACTTATGTGTGAATTCACCTTCCTTAAAAATTTAACAGCAGGATTAGAATAATTTCAGCATCCATGGGGATAGTGTCCGGTAAATCATGGGCACATATTTTCATTTGCTTAAGGTGTCCCATATCTATATAGTCACGTTATATTGTTACAAGGTTTAAGTCTCGTATAGGGCCAGATGGTGTAGTGGGGGTACTTTCACAAGGTGTAGAATCCGGGGCGACATCCGGAGTGATGTTTTGAAGCAAGGGACGTGATTTCTCTGAATTTGTACCCCCCCTGAGGGTCCCCCTCAAGCCCCTGACTGGGCTGCTCCAAATCAAAGTTCTGTCATTTCTTCAGGAATAAACCTGCTATTTCAGTGTTACCTTGTTTCCGCAGCTTGAGAAGTCTGGTTCCCCACTCGCCGTTGTAAACATGTAATTTAGCGGAGTCATTGTCTATCTGCTGGTCATAGTGTGGTATAGACTCCATTTTGGATTGATAAGCGGAATATTCCAGCCTTGAAGAATTTAGTAACTTGTGCTGGAGTGCGACTTTATCATTTAACCATAATGCGGGCTCTATTACCCCATGGTTGTCGTTAGGCTTTAACTGTACAGATATTGTTATCATCTTGTTTTGTAGTTGTGCGGATTTTCTTATCACAGATGCATGGAGCTAATCAGTTTCATCATGCTGTAAAGCTGAATCGGCCTTGTATATGATAGATTGTTGGTCTGTTGATTCTTCAGGCTTAATCACTTTTACCTTATTTATAAGGAGTATCATGGCTTCTAGTTTGGCAAAACGAGAGTCAATCTTATCGAGGAAATCATTGGTCCACATGGTGGTAATTGAGTGTAGCATGTTTCTCTTTGATGCAGGTATGCCGTGCAGAAGTATATATCTTCTCTAAGATGTGATAAATACTGTGAGAGATCTGAGGTGATACTTCAACTTCAGTATATAACCAGTTCTGGTAGATCACCCCGGTTGCCCGGGGGGGGGGGGGGGGCGCTGCCTGGGAGTTTTGCCGCCGCTGCAGGCCTCTATTGTCCAGTTTTAAACCAGGGGTCATTAACACAGCAGAGTAGAGAGGATTGAATAGGATATCTTTTATTTTGTAGGTGAATGCTGTAGGTTATGAGCTATAATCGGTGGATTATTGTCTCCTCTCCCGGAGCTCTAGAAACATGCAACCACACAGAGCTGCTACTTGGACACGCCCAGGTGATATTTTTTAGTCAGCTTTTTACAGCTATGCTGCATCACTTTCAAGTGTTTCAACATTTGGGTATCATGGCTCTTTAAGTCTAGATTACAAATGAGGCACAGATGTATTCATGATATTGTCCTTCACATCAATTAAGAGCAAGCGATAGCGATTCTAGTTTTATTGCTCAAGGAATATTCTGGGAGGTGCTATCATCTGCATGTTGGATAGCATGGGTGCACCCTGCCCTATTTGTAATAGATCCCTTAGCATTGTTAAAAAAAATGTGCGTCTATATATATATATTTTTTATTTTTTTTTACAGTATCTGCAGTAACATTTTTAATAATTATTATTAGTATTTTTACACATATTTTACATTTCAATGTTCTTCACATAGAAAATGTTTTATATATATATATATATATATATATATATATATATATATATATTATAATATATAATATTAATATAAAATGATAATGTTTATGTAAAATATATATCAATACCTATACATCTATAGGAATAGATATACATGTATAGGTATATACCGAAATATGCATTTACAATACAATTAACATATTCCTGTATGTGAATAACAGTCAAATGTGAAATATGTTGGGGTAGTGCGCAAGCGAGAAGTGTTAGATTTTTCTTCTATGCTCTCCATTGAAGTCTATGGGGCGAAATCGTTAGCGCGGTTGCAATACCCAAAGTCCTGAACTTGACCTGTCATGTGTCACTCACTCACAAAAAAGTTACTTTCAATTTGTAATATATGCGCTAACAAAAAAGATTACTTCTAGAGAAGTTTATGCTCAAGCAGAAGCACTAAATAGCGTGCCACTTGTAATCTAGTACTGTACTGTTTAATCACAATAAAAATCGTAATTAAATTCTTCCTTTTCTGTTTCAAATTAATCAAATATACCTCGCACTGTGTTTCCACTTTAAACACTCTCTTTTTCCAAAATGACAGAATCATAACAAAAAACAACTGAGCCAAATTATTACTAGATGTTATTGATGTAAAAAAAATTATAGAAAGTCAAACTACCTCTTTTTAAAACACCAGGATATGAGACATTATTTAAAATGTTTATGTGGAAACTGTGATGTTGTAAAAAAAAAACCCACAATACTTATGAATACTTGTTAAATAGCTCCACCTTTTTGCCAATGCATTAACAAAAAGACTTTTGAAATGGTAATGTGCAGAATTTGGCCAAGATTTTTCTTTTTTTTTTTTTTAATATAATGTTCAGGTATACAAATATAATTGCTTGAACCCTGGCCAAATATTTTTTTTTTAAATAATATTTAATATGTGTTCTGAGCCGTACAATAGGTTTGCTAATTATACTAAGGTGTTTAATAGATTATCAGTTCTTTTCTAACAAAACAATTTAAAAAAAAAAAAAATCATAATACTGTTTAAAATATATTTCATGTTCTGCATGGAAATAAAGCTTTGTGAATATTGTTAAAAACAAATTAATCTTTTACAATGTATTTTATCATGGTTTGTAAAAGTTGAAAGGGATCCAGTTAATTGGTACTGAAAGTGACATTGACATATGACTTTGTAAGCAATTGTACAAATAAAGGTTTTATGATTAAAACACACCTTTAATTTGTTTTCTTTTACAACTCGCTCTGCACACTAGAAAATAAATTATTTTATGAACACTGCATGCTCATAAATAGTAAAAAATGTTGACATGAAGTAAAGAGAGATGAAAAAAAAATATATTTATGTGTTAATATGTGTATATACACATATTAGCACATAAATATATATGTATATAAGCATATACATTTATATTTACAGGGAACACAATGTAAAGGCACTTTCAATGCCCTTTTTTAAACACCCCATACCTGCCTTATTTAAAGTGATGGTAAACGCTCCCCTTTTAAAAATCAGATCTGGAATGTAAGCGCTATTTTAGATGGAGTTTAATTCATCATGTGCAATGAAGATGCGCTATAACTTAGTTATTAATATAGATATGAAATTCAAATACCCCACGTTACACCACCCACTTCAAAAGTCAATTTTCCTGTCAGCTAAATGATTGAATTACTCTCCAAACATTGCTCTAGCTACAACAAAAGTGCCAGATGGGGAGAGCGCTGATTGGACAACAATTCAATCTGTTAGCTCACAGAAAAGTTTACTTTTGAAGTGGGCGGAGGAGCATGCAGTATTTGAATTTCATATCTATATTAATAACGAAGTTATACTGCATCTTCATTACAGCTAATGAATTAAACTTCATCTAAAATAGCGCTTACATTCCAGATCTGATTTTATAAAGGGGAGAGTTTACCATCACTTTAACCCCATAAAACAGCTTCATGCAGTTTTCTATATAGTTTTCTATAACAAAAAAATATGCTATTATTTTTTGTTTTAATAATGGAAACAAACACTAAAGTTTGGGGGCAATTGGGGCACGTTTTAAAAACTAAGCAGAGGTCTGAACTCTTTTCGGAGTGCTAATAGCTGGTTATTTATCGTGCGGGCACGCAATAAATTAGCACTCCACTTGTAATCTAGCCCAGTATGTTTTATATTGCTTAAACATTAAGCCGATGGTGACTGAGTTGAGGTTAAGCTGAGGTTGCTCTAAGCCGATGGTGCGCAAGTAGTGGAGTTATTCATGCCGTTTTATGGTATAATATAAATAATAAAGGTTTACTTCAAGTCATAAAAACACTAGATTTTACAGCTGTATTTTGGCTTGTACTTAAGTGCAACACTTGGCAGAATGCTGACAAATTCTGATTTTCATCAGTGTAGATCACTGGTATTCAAACCTGTCCTCAGACCTCCCTAACAGGCAAGATTTTGAGGATATCTAGAACTAGAACACAAAGGAAACAATCAGCTGATTCATAAGCATGGTTACTTTACCTGCTCTCACCCAAGGCAATCCTAAAAGTCTGGCTAGTTAGAGAGGCTTGAGGACAGTCAACTGCTTTCTACAGAATTAAATAGGGCTCTCTGAAAAAGCAGCAATTTACATGGGACAAGAGAGAATCTGACTCGGCTAAAACCTTTTAGAAGAAATTGACAGTAGGTATGCGCATTATTTTGTTATACGCCATTTGTTTCTCAAACCAATGCTAAATATGGCAGTGGGCACCAACATTTGGCTATTTTTGGTGCCATATTTGTTAGTGTAACGGTGAAAGATACAAATATTTGGATTTGCACATATTTGTGTGTTGCACTTTAAAACGAAAAAATCTGAAACATAAAAAAGCTGAATGCCGCTGCCTGCTAGGTAACACACATGTCTAGTTGCCAGCATACAGCTGTCACAAAATATACCTGAGTTCTGTATGGGTAAATATCATCATAATCAGAGCTATGAGAATTTCAACAACACCCAAAGAATATTGTAGCTTCAGTCCAATACTTATTATGTGGGACTCATTTTAGATATAATACAAAAAAATACACAAAACGCTATGGGCCAGATTACGAGTGGAGCACAAATGTTTGCGCCCGATAAGGGGTGCGCTCATCTGGTTTTACACTTGGATTACGAGTAGAAAGATAAAACGATCGATTGGGTGCAATCGCAGTGTACCCTAGAATGATTACTGCATCCTCAGAGCTCTGGTTAACTGTTTAGCGAAACTAAAAAGTGTCACAAAACACATCAACATTACATTACAAAGTACACTTCCCTCATAATAACACAATCTAATGGAAATTATTTTTAAAAAATATAGTACACAAAATTTATAAGGGCTCAAAGATATGAGATCTCAGGTTTTAGTCAGGCAAAGGGCTTTAACATAGACATACATCTCTAAAAATGTATATGTATGTGTATATATATATATATATATATATATACCGTATATACCGTATATATATATATATATATATATATATATATATATATATATATATATATATATATATATACATACATACATATAGGTAAAATCGCTGGCCCTTTTAATCCAGTATTTTTATTAGTGTACCGTTTTGGGGGGGACACTCCCCTTCCTCAGACAATATATATACAGCATGTGTGTGTGTACATATGTATTTATGGTCCCCTTCCTCAGATGATGATGTATACATGTGTGTACATATGTATTTATATGTGTATATATGTATTTACAGATTTATATTGTATATATATATATATATATATATATATACACATATATAGAAATGTATAAAAGTGCATTGGAGCCCTTTGCTGTCAAGTAGATGAAAACATGTAAATACATATTTATGCAATATTTATTTTTAATGAAGTGTTATACTTTGTATTTACTGTAAATATTATACATTCCAATGTTCTGCACATAGGCAAACATGTTCTATGTATTTATAAATAGTTATTCCTATATTTATCTATATATAGCTATACCTATATAGAATCATGTGTATGTATGTATATATATCTATATTATAATCGTGTTTGTAACGCGTCCGTCGGTGTCGCCAGTTGTGCACGCATCCTCAAAGGAATGTTGGCTGTGCAAGGTAGCCAAAAGAATGTTGGCTGCGTGCGCAGCCAAAATAATCCATCTGGATGCAGTGAAGATGCATCCCGGTGGATTCTGTGCTATTTTCAGAATCCAAAAAATACTAAGTCCCCCCTAACAGTAAAAAACCCCCACCCACCAAACTCCCCCAAAATAAAAAAAATAACACTAAAACTAAACTAACCATTGCCCCATTTGGGCCATTTGTATGGGTATTGCCCTCAAAAGGGCATAAAGCTTTTTTACAGCCCATTAAATCCTTAATCTTAAAAAAAAATCCTAAAACTAAGCCACAAATAGGTACTCATCGTTCCTGAAGTTCGGCGGAGAAGGTCTTCTTCCAGGCAGCTCCATCATCTTCTATCTTCATCCGGAGCGAAGGCAGCACAGAGTGGAGGTACGGAGCTGGTTCCCCGATGCACGGATCCTCAGCGGGGGTTTTCAGTGGTGGTGGTCCTCGGCAGCATAGAGGCTCCTCTTCATGCGATCGTCCATCGCACACTGAAGATATTTATTGGGGATACTTGCAATCCTTTTGGCTGGAATGTTGAAATCAGCCAATAGGATGAGAGCTACTGAAATCTTATTGGATGATTTAAACACCCAATAGGATTTCAGTAAGTCTAATCCTATTGGCTGATTTCAAAGTTTCAACCAATATGAATGCTATTTTCAGTGTACGTGGGAGATCGGATGAGGAGGAGTCTCCACGCCGCTGAGGTTCGCCACCGTTGAAGACCGCCAATGAGGACTGCTGCTGAGAACCAGCGCTCCAGATCCGCACATTGGGGAAGACTGCTCCACACCTCTGCTCCACACCGCTTTCGCTCTGGATGAAGATAGAAGATGATGGAGCCGCCTGGAAGAAGACATTCACCGCCGGACTTCAGGAATGGTGAGTACCTATTTGGGGCTTAGTTTCAGGATTTTTTTATATATTTTTTTTTTTTTAAGATTAGGGATTTAATGGGCTGTAAAAGAGCTGATTGCATTAGTTTTTTTTATTTTGGGGGGGTTGGTTGGGTAGGGGTTTTACTGTTAGGGGATAATTTGTATTTTTTTTTAAGTAAAAGAGCTGTTTAACTTAGGGCAATGCCCTAAAAAAAGCCCTTTTAAGGGCTATTGGTAGTTTAGTTTTAGATTAGGGGGTGTTTTTATTTTGGGGGGGATTTTTTTATTTTTTATAGGGGTATTAGTTTAGCTTTACATTTTTTATTTTGGATAGCTTGATAGGGTTTGTATTTTTTAATCATGGACTGCCCTCTGGGCAGGCTTATCGCCTCAGGTCTTGTGAGCTAAAACATTTTACGGTCAACTCATAATACAGCCACAACCTGCGGTGCGCAAAAAGCTTACTTCTAGTGCAGTTAATGCTCAAGTTGGAGCGTTAAATAGCACTCCACTTGTAATCTGGCCCTATATGTTCCTATAATAGAAAATAAAAAGTACACAGTCTAAGTTAAAAAAAAATCTAAACAAACGAGGCAAAAGGGCCTATCTATCAAGTTCCGTATGGCTCGCCAGAAACACCAGTTATGAAGCAGCGGTCTAAAGACCGCTGCTCCATAACCCTGTCTACCTGCTCTGATGAGACGGACAGGAATCGCCGGAATTCAACCCGATCGAGTACGATGAGTACGATCGGGTTGATTGACACCCCCCTGGCTGCGAGTTTGCAGGGGGCAGCATTGCACCAGCAGCTCTTGTGAGCTGCTGTTGCAATGCTGAATACAGAGAGCGTATTGTTCTCCGCATTCAGCGAGGTCTTGCAGACCTGATCCGCACTGTCGGAGACAAGACCTATGATAAATAGGCCTCAAAGTCTAAAATTATTCATACACAAAATTTAAAATGAATGAAATACAAAGTAAATAAAACTGAAATTTATTATATCATGGATTTGATCCAGGTTTGATCAAACAGCTTTAGTAAAACAATTCAGGATAGAAATGTGCATTAGTTTTTGACGAAATCTAAAATTCACAAATGTTCTCTCTTTTTTGTATTTGTCAGAAATACAATAAACAAGTGGCACCTTTAACAAGTTAATAAATAAGTGCCAAAATTGTGCTGATCAAATATGCAATTAAAACCATAAATCTAAATGTAGAAAAGCTCTGAATGTATGTGATGCGTAACGGACTGTCTCCCTGTGAGCTAAAACTTTTTACAAAACATTTATCTTTACACACATTTTGGGGAACCCTTGATTCTTGCAAGTACAGTTATTGGATACTTTTTTAAGTATTATAAACCATTTGTCTGTTCTTTATTTTAAACATGTCAAATACTATGAAACGTTCAGTGTAAAAGTTCCTTTTCTTGAGTGGAACTTCATAGTTTGCCAAATCTATCACTTGAATCTTGCAGCCCCAGAGAGCTTCAGGAAATCTAGGCCAATGACAAGGGGTGGCTTGATCCAATTACTGCTAGAGAAGGTTAATTCAGAGGTATTAGGCTGGAACCTCCTCTTGATTCCCCTTTGGAAAAGACCAAGTAATAATTTACCTTTGGAGACTAGGCCTCGATATCTTATTTGCATTGATTTTTTTTTTATTTGTCAGCGTTAAACGGCTTTATTTCTCAACAATATAATAGGGTATTGATGTTTTTCTTCCTATGTGTAAAAGCTAGTCCTTTTTTTGGTAACTAAAATAAACTTTTCGAAGTTTCCAAGATTTATAGAAATTTTCAATTGAGTTTATGCCAAGTGCCAGAAGCAAATATGCCAGAGTAGTTTACAAATGATAGCAAGCTTTGCACATGTACTTTGTAGTTCACTTTCCATCCTCAGGCAAACTATGTCTTGAATTATCAAGAGCTTTGTGAATTTGCGTGTAAATGGGCTATAGATGTCTACGTAGACACTAGACAGGAGTGTAAAATTGTTTTTCTCTGTAGGCACAATGTCAGATTTAGCATATTGTCACTTTATATCACTTTTAAGTTTTATTGACTATCTCAAATTTGTTTTAAGAAAAAGCACAATATTTTCACAATATGCCAATTTATTCATGTGAAGCTCATAAACTAAAATGTGTAAAATTAAAGAGAATACTCGCTTCTTTTACTAACCATATTATTATTCTGCAGTAGTCAGCATTTTAAAATGAATTTCTAATGTTCTTGCCATTTTGTTTGCTTAATGATATATGAAAAAGGTGTAATTTAAGATTCTCTGAGAGATTATTGCTACCAGATCCTTGAAACTGTATAATTTTATTAAAATAAGCATTTATTAAACTTTTTTTTTTTTCATGGATTTCATACCATATCATACAAAATCATCAAAAAAGATTATTTAAACAGCAAAGTTTCTATTTTAATCTTAACTAACGTTGCCTTATACAATATTTCCTACAAGTACTGTAATCTTGGAACACTGCAGTAATAAATGAATAGGAATTATGTATGGCCTCTGTTTGCTTTAATATTTCAGAACAATTTTTGATCAATTAATCATGTTGCAGTAATGGAGGATAACCACTCATCATTACATTTTATAGATACAAAACTGTTGGAATCATAACTTTCAAGAGTCTTCATTCAGAGACAATTGCATTCTAGATCTTAGAAAGAGCAGTAATATAT
The DNA here is from genome assembly GCF_027579735.1 of Bombina bombina. NCBI lineage: Eukaryota > Metazoa > Chordata > Amphibia > Anura > Bombinatoridae > Bombina > Bombina bombina. Next base: position 79,205,140 of record NC_069507.1, on the reverse strand, counting down.
TCATCGCCTAAGCCTCAAGCATTTATCTATGAACAGTCACAAATCTAAACAATAGAAGATACAAAAGAAGAAAGGCAACATAAATTATTCAAAAACAAAAGCTTGTTCTCTGGACACTAATATTGATGTATGTATATATATATTTAACCCATCATCTATGTAATGGATACTAGGCTGCAAGGGATACCCCCACTCCTTTACTACCCTGTTCACTCCTTTTTCCCTCGGATATGGCCTTTTTGTGTCATTTGCGATCTCCCAGACTCTTGGTTTTACTTGTTTTGTGATCTGTACACCCTCACGGAAGAGCTGATCTCTGACAGCCTAACCCCTTTCCGGCTGGCTGGGCTCCTGGAACTACCGGCCGACCATGCCTCCCCGCATACCCGCTGACATTTACACCAGGTCGCATCAGCGGCCCTTCACCCCAGAGCTAAGCTCTTTTGGGGATTGGTACTGTCTAGGGAGAGCAAGAGGTGGGGTGATTTCCAGATGGGAGCTCCTTTGGGAACTGGGGGTTCTGGACCCCCTACAACTCATATTTCCCCTTGGCCTTCCCGGTGGACGTTTGATCAGATGGACTGTAGCATCTGGGGACCGAGGGCTTTCCAACGACACCCTGGAAGTGTGTATGTATATATATATATATATATATATATATATATATATATATATATATATATGTATATTTATATTTAGAGAGAGAGAGAGATCAATCTATCTATATCTATCTAAATGGCCATGGAAATTTCATTCTAGACTAGAACCAAGGGACATTTCCAATCCTGTATTTGGTTGGATACACATTACACACACACATTAGCATACTGGGTAAATCTTAAACAAGTTTGGAGTACATTAACACTACAATTGTTTTGTAATATTTATACTCCATCCACCATTTTACTTTTTTTGAAGAAACCAATCCAAACTTGTTAGTAGAGCTCCATGGGTTAATTAACTAATGCTGCGCACGTGGGATGAAACTAATGCTGTATTCTTAAATTGCAAAAAGCAAACTGAATGCTTATTTTCCAGTTTAATAAATGTTGGCCATAAAAAACAAATAATATATAATATTTGTGTATATTTAAACAACTTATTTACTGAATAGACACATTTGTATGTGTACATTTTAAAGGCATAAGTGCCCCAGAGAACTGTTATAATTAATGTAATACAAAATAAACAGGAAGGGGGAAGAACTGTTCTTTATGTTTCTGCCAGAAAGGAGTCAGTAATGGATTATTTGCGAGAATGACGTTTTACTCAACAAAGATTTAAATTGAGCAAGTTGATTGAGGTGGATATCAGAACTATACGGCCTAATTAGCTGGCCCAAGATATAAATACTCCCGAATTAATGGAGAAATTAATTTTCAATGCCCAGAAATCAATCACTATTAGAGTGATAGAAAAGGCGAAATTAAATGTTCATACTTCAAACAGAGCAATACACTTTAAGACACTTTGAAGTTTGCTTCTATAATTCAATTTAATGTGTTCTCTTGGTATCTGTTTTTAAAAGCATATGAACTTATCCTCTACAGGATCAATGCATGGGTTAAGCTCATAGTTATACGCAAGCAATGACATATTAGAGCCTTTTCTGTTGGCATTTTTACATTCTTTTAAAGGGACACTCAAGTCAAAATAAACTTTTATAATATAGAAAGAGCATGAAGTTTCAAGACACTTTTCAATTTTCCTCTATTATCAAATGTTGCACAATATTTTAATATACACATTTCTCCTACTGAGCATGTGCACAAGCTCACATGGTATACGTATACTGGTCTGTAATTGGCCGATGTCTGTCACATGATGCAATGGGCTGGAAAATGACAGAAAAAATTAAATTGTCATAAAGAAATCTACTGATTATTTGAAATTATTATTGCATTGTGTTTTTATTATGCACTTGTTGATTATGCAATTCTACTGCATTGATTGGTAAATATTAGAGATGTTCATTTGTTCACATCCTTCCATAACAAATCAGAAAGAAGGCAGCCTCAAGCTACATTCGTCCCTTTTCGAAGTCGCAGTTATTCTTGTGAAAGTGATACACACTGAGAAATGCGGCCACCTTCTTCCTGATTCGTTACAGAACAATGTGCATAACTGCACATATCTCAATATGCTTACATATGTGCATGCATTAAGACACCATTATAAAAGTATCAGGAGATTTTATGTTACAAAGCTACCATGTTTAAAAAATATTTCAATATTTATAAATACGGTTTTTAAATAAATCTCACATAATTATTTATTGGAAAAAACATCATGAATACTGTGCATTTCCACTAGAACATGAAAATATATACAGCAATGCAAAGCTATGGTAGCATTCTGTTAACATCCAAACCACAGGGCTTTTACAAGTGTGCTAAATTAAATCTTGTGGTTTTTGTATACATCTGCTTTTAAAGTGACTGTATTAGTGGAGACAGCTCCCATTAAAACTTATCAATTACTTGGACAAGCAATGATGGATTTCTTTTTAAATGCTTATGTGACTTGTACTGAATTGACAGGACTCAAAGACCTTCCACACAAAACCCTTCCAAGCTTGAAAACATATTGTTATGTGTCATAAAGTACCAGTAAATACAGTAGATTTGCATAATGAACACATGCATGATAAAAAGACAATGTAATAACACTTAGGGGTATATTTATCAATTTGCGAGCGGACATGATACAAAGTAGCGTATCAAGTCCGCTGCACATCGATAAATGCTGACGGCATATGCTGTCGGCATTTATCATTGCACTAGCCGTTCTTGTGAACTGCTGGTGCAATGCCGCCCCCTGCAGATTCGCGGCCAATCGGCTGCTAGCAGGGGGTGTCAATCAACCCGATCGTATTCAATCAGGTTGATTTCTGTCCGCCGCCTCAGAGCAGACGGACAAGTTATGGAGCAGCTTTTTTAGACCGCTGCTTCATAACTTCTGCCTGATAAATATGCCCCTTAGTCTGAACTTCAAATGAGTAGTAGATTTTTATTCTGACAATTTTCAAAGTTATGTCTATTTCTACTTTCCGTGTATCATGTGACAGCCATCAGCCAATCACAAATGCATTTACATATATTCTGTGAATTCACATGCTCAGTAGGATCTGGCGACTCAAAAAATTTAAATATAAAAAGACTGTGCACATTTTGTTAATGGAAGTTAATTGAAAAGTTATTTAAAATGACATTCTCTAACTGAATCATGAAAGTTTAATTTTGACTTGAGTGTTCCTTAAAGGGACAGTATACACTCATTTTCATATAACTGCATGTAATAGACACTACTATAAAGAATAAGATGCACAGATACTTATATAAAAATCCAGTATAAAACTGTTTAAAAACTTACTTAGAAGCTCTCAGTTTAGCTCTGTTGAAAAGGTAGTTGGAAAGCCCACTGCAAGTGGTAAATAAGACACTCCCCCCACCCCCCCCTTCTTTTGCATATGAAAAGACCCTTTACACAAACAGGAGCAAGCTGGAGAAGGTAGCTGACGGTATTCACATAAAACTTTGGGGCTTGGTTAGGAGTCTGAAAATCAGAGCAATGTTATTTCAAAATAAGCAAAACTATACATTTATTTTTTTAAAAAAACTTTATGGGCTATATAAATAGATCATCTACAAAACATTTATGCAAAGAAAAAATGAGTGTATAATGTCCCTTTAAGCTTGTATTGTGATTAACTAAGGGGAGATAACAATTATCACATTGAGATTACATATTAACTGGTCCCATGTCAAAGTTTGATAATGTGTGATCTTACTTTGGCACACATTATAGACATTAAACACAATTTTTAAACAACATGATTATGAACCTTCATATCTCAGAATAGTTTTGCAATGAAAACTACAGCTTTATATTGTGTTATGAGTTTCTATTCTCCATTTAAAGCTAAAAATAAATACAGTTACGTATTTACAATGCTATTCATACCTAAACTACCTATTAAACCCAAAGCTATTGCAAATAATTAATTTCCTATCATAATTGTTAAAATGACATTGTACATTAGATTTTTCTTTGCATGAATATTTTTTAGATGATCCACTTAAATAGCCCATATGGGAGTGTTTTTGTAACAATGTAAAGTTTTGCTTATTTCTTCATAATATTGTTCTCATTTTAAGACTCCCAAACAAGCCCCAAAGTTTTAGATTTATACTGATGCCTACAGACTTCTGATTGCTTCTGTTTGTATAATCTGTCTCTTTATATGCAGGGGAGGGGGAATGTCTGCTGTTCCTGTTTTCACAGCCCCTTTCAGTAGGTGTCCCAGCCTAACCTTGTGCTAAACTGGGAGCCTCTAAGTAAGTTTTTAAAAAGATTTATACTGGATTTTTAGACCAGTATCTGTGCATATTCATCTTTATAGTAGTGTCTATTACAGGTAATTATATGAAAATTGGTGTATACTGTCCCATTAAAGAAAAACTGATAAATCCTTATTTTAAAAGCATGTGACTGCAGAGAATAATAACTAGTATTTATATAGCGCCTTTCTCCCAGTGGGACTCAAATCGCTTTTTCAGCGCTCGCTCTCGGAATTAACCAAATCGGCAGCTGAATAGCAATAGTTGTTATTATTACCCAATTTAATGGTACTCATTTTATCAACCTCGGAAGGATGAAGGGCTGAGTCGGCCCTGCCGGGATTTGAACCTGTGACCTTGGAAATTTTAAACAGGCTTTTTTTGTAGTTAGGGCATTTACCAACTGAGAAGGTAAACAAAAGCTTTCATAAGTTATTAGTTTGCTCCATTGACTTTTAGGGTAGAAAACATTAAAACGTGCGCTATATTTGAAATTCGGCATTTCGCATGCATCGGGTTAGCGCGCAAGCTAAAACATTTTACTTTCAACTTGTATGTGCGGAAAAAAACGTACTTCTAGCAGAGTTAGCATGTGAGCGGGAGCGTTAAAATCCCGCTTCACTTGTAATCTGACTCTTAAAGGACTATGGAGAAATCTAGCAGCAGAAATGCCTTTGACATTTTCCAATGGAATTTTTTTGCTTAAAGGGACAGTCAAGTCAAAATTAAACTTTTATAATTCAGATAGAGCACAACATTTTTAACAACTTTCCAATTCACTTCCATTATGTAAATATGCACAATCTGTGTAACCAGCTCCTACGGAGCATGTGCAAGATTCACAGGATATGCATTTTGTGAAGGACTGATGGCTGTCACATGATTCATTAGGAAGGAAAATTAATTATCAGAAAAAAAAGGTACAACTGATTTGAAATTCAAATTAAATGCTTTTGCATTGCCTCTTTATTAGGTGTTTATTGGTTATTATGTTATTCTGCTATGTTTAGTGGTCCTTTAAACAAGGTTTTTTTCATGTCCCTTTTATACTTGAAATTAGAAATTAGTCAGAAGAACACAAAAGCAAGCGAAAATAAGTCAGTCACCAAGTTGAGCACTTCTGCTCTAATAAAGATCTGAGGCAACTATTTAATAAAATATCTAATTACTAAACAGTCTAACATTCCTATATTTTTTAATATATTTTTTCACATATTAACAATAATTTTAGAATTGTAGTAATATTATAAATAAAAAAAATGGCCAAACAATAAAAGTAACCAGTCTGATACATTAAAGGGCTTATTTATGAAGCTCCATATGGATCTTGATGCCCCGTGTTTCTGGTGAGCCCTTAAGCTCGCCGGAAACAGAAATTATGAAGCAGCGGTCTAAATACTGCTACTCCATAACCTGTCCGCCTGCTCTGAGGCGGCGGACAGACATCGCCGAAAATCAACCCTGATCCAATATGATCGGGTTGATTGGCACCCTCTGCTAGCGGCCAATTGGCCGCGAATTTGTAGGGGCGGTATTGCACCAGCATTTCACAAGAACATGATAAATTCAGAGAGCGTATGCTGTCAGCATTTATCGATGTGCAGCAGACATTATCCGCAATATCAGATCATGTCTGCTCGCATCATGATGAATAGGCCCCAGAGTCTTATTATATTTATCATTGTGAGATTGGTAAATAATACAATAACATTATATTGTGCATTTATATAATTATATTTAGTTACATTGATATGAAATATATTGCTTTTATCATCTAAATCAGACAGCCTCAAACTTGGCCCTCCAGAGGTTTTGGAACTATATTTTTTAAGATGCTCAGCCAGCTGATATGCTGGCAGTGCATCATGGGAAATGTAGTTCCAAAACCTCTGGAGGGCCAAGTTTGACGATGTCTGATCTAAATGATGTTCAGTACTACTCTTATCACAAATGTACCCCTAAAGTTTAAATAAATTAGCCCTAAACTTAGATTATATAAAAAACAAGAAGTATAAAGATGTGTGCCTTGTTTAAAGAGACAAATTACTCAGGCCAGCAGCTGACAATAGGTAATTACAGTCATTTATTTACCTTTTTATTTTTTAAGGGGTTAATACTTTCCTTAGTGCGCTCTCCATGCTCTACAGAGCATAATAAAAGGGACAGTAAAGTAATAATTATATATTTATGATTTTACTTCTATTATTTAATGTGCTTCCTTCTGTTGTTATCATTTGCTGAAAGGTTTATCTAGGTAAGATCAGGAGCAGCAAAGATCCAAGGTTCTATCTGCTGATTGGTGGCTGCATATATATATATACTGATTGTCATTGGCTCACCCATCTGTTCAGTTAGAAACCAGTAGTGCATTGCTGCTCTTTCAACAAATGATACCAAGAGAATGAAATACATTTGATAATGGAAGAAAACTGGAAAGTTGTTTAAAAGTGTATGTTCTACCGAAATCATGAAATAAATATTTTGGGTTTCATGTCCCTTTAAGGTAAGTATTGTAGCTACAGGTGAACTGTAGCTTTAAAATATTTACATTGGTTTAAACAATAACTAATGAAAATCTTTAACAAAAATCCAGTATTTGTTTAGTTTTAAACTAAACGAATACCGAATAGTGTAGCCACCAAATATTCAGGGGAACAAATTTCCCTGAATATTCAGAATGAAGATTTTGTATCAAACTTATGCATTTCACGTTGCTCACTGGCACTTAGTCAAAGATGAAAATGTAGACTGCAAATATTTTTATCTGTGGAATAGGAAGGAATAAATATATATATATATATATATATATATATATATATATATATATATATACACACACTATATATACAGTATATACAGTATATACTATATATATACACACACTATATATACAGCATGCAGGGATACTTGCCTAGATGTGCTAATTTCCTATGCAAATATTTACATTGATTTATATATATATATATACACACACTATATATACAGCATATACAGTATATACTGTATATATATATACACACACTATATATACAGTATATACAGTATATACTGTATATATATATACACACACTATATATACAGTATATACTGTATATATATATATATATATATATATATATATAAAGCATGCAGGGATACTTGCCTAGATGTGCTAATTTCCTATGCAAATATTTACATTGATTTATATATATATACACACACTATATATACAGCATATACAGTATATACTGTATATATATATATATATATATATATATATATATATATATATATATATATATATATATATATATATATATATATATATATATATATATATATATATATAAAGCATGCAGGGATACTTGCCTAGATGTGCTAATTTCCTATGCAAATATTTACATTGATTTATATATATACACACACTATATATACAGCATATACAGTATATACTGTATATATATATACACACACTATATATACAGTATATACAGTATATACTGTATATATATATACACGCACTATATATACAGTATATACTGTATATATATATATATATATATATATATATATATATATATATATATATATATATATATATATATATATATATATATATATATATATATAAAGCATGCAGGGATACTTGCCTAGATGTGCTAATTTCCTATGCAAATATTTACATTGATTTATATATATATATATATATACCATTTTTTTTAAGAAATTTTATTTTATTTATATCAGTTGGAAAAAAATTCTGTCAGTTGTTTTAAACTTTTTATAGTTTGTCCTTTGAGAAACCTGAATATATGGATCAAATATCAAGAAGGCTCCAAAGAACTATCAAAGTTAACCAGCTACTAGTGCATTATCAGCACATACTTTATTATTGTTTCTGAAGGCCAAATAAAGTTTACATTTGTCACATCTTTACTTATTGTCATCCCATTAAGTGTATGTATTGTTCAATACATTTATGACGTATTTCAAGTCTAGAATAAGTATCAGTTTGTGTCTTATACATTGTTGATTTCAAAATAAAGCACAATATATGCAATATATTTCCAAAAAAAGTGAAAACTTATTTTATCTTTGGTTAAAAAGAAACTAGCTTAAATAACATGACATTTACCTTGGTCATGACATTAAAAATTTGAACAGAATGAATTATTCAGTTTTTACTAGCAAATGCATTTAATTTCATGTCTATCCTTTTAATAATGAGTTTTTCAGTTTCACCCACCTCTGTAATCTGAAAGTTGAGAAATATTTTTTGATAGTATTTAAATTACTTGAGATTAACAAAGATTTATAGATCAGGTATATACATCAATAATTATTATTTATAATGTTCTAACAAGTTATGTAGCAATGAATATTGAAATTGAATTTTAAAGGAACACTAAAATCAAAATTATACTTTCATGATTCAGATAGAGCACACAGTTTTAAAACACTTTCCAATTCACTTTCAGTATCAAAAGCTCAGTCTTTTTATATGTTTATTTTCTTGGGCATTAACTAATACTAAGCATGTGCGAGAATTCACAGTAGATGTGTATGCATTTTTTGATTGGCTGATGGATGTCACATGACACAGGGGGAAGGGATATTGAACTAACTATGATATTTTTCAGAACAAAATCTACTTCTCATTTGAAATTTAGACTAATTGGTATTGTTTTTATTATTCATTTCCTGATTATGCAATTTGAACAATGTTTAATAGCCCTTTAAGTGATATAAAATTTCAAAAAGAAAATGCTCTGATATGTTTGATCACTTCATATTGCACTGTTGCTTGTATATACCTATGGGTTTGATAACAATCCTTTATTGATTATAAGCAGAAAACACCATTAAAGTCTATGTGGATTTCTGAAGATAAATCATTTGATAAGTTTTTCTAATGGATTATGATTGACCCTATGAGGTAAATTTACCAAGCAGCGGATGCTGCAATCTACCCCTGAAGTTTCCGGTCGTAAGACCGCTGCTCCTTAACTCATCCGTCATGATCAGATACGATCAGGGTGACTGACACCTCTGCTAGCTGCCGATTGGCTGCAAATATGCAGGGGGCAGCATTGCACAAGCATCTCACCAGAAATGCTTGTGCAATGTTAAATGCTGACAGCGTATGCTGTTGGCATTTAGCAATGTCGGGCAAACATGATTCACTACAGCGGAATATGTCCGCCCGCCGCTTGATAGTTTGGAGGGCATGTGTGGCATGATCATAATTTTTCATCTAAACTATGATTCATCATGTAAGATTCAGGGCCTCATGATCTAAAGTTCTCTGTACAGGCGAGAGGATCTAAAAACTCTCATCAGTATGGTGAGGTCCCTCAATAAGTTTTAGAAATGAAAATGTTACCTTGAGAGGTGTTTATCTCACTGATGAAGAGTTCAGTATGTGAAGGAGAAAATTCTATATTACAATATAAGGTCTAAAAAAATCCCAAAGATCTTGCATGATTTCTCTCCATGGCAGCAAGTTTTTTGATCATCAGGCCTTAGAAATGCATGACTGCCAGTGTGAAGTCTCTCATCTTGTGCTTGACACATTTGTTGTCTTATTCATTCTTTTATTTTCCTTTGGTGCATATGTTAGTGTTCTAGTTTAAAGATCATTTTTTGTATTTATTTGTTTTTTGTAATAATTTTAAAATATTTTTTTTTTTTATGCCGGTATCCTTGTCAGTGGAAGTTTCTCTATTTATACAGTGGGAAATTATAGATAGAAGCAGTTCCATTTATTTCATTGAAGCTGATTTCACCCTTGTTAAGGGACACAAAACCCTACATCTTTTTTTTATGATTCAGATAGAACATGCAATTTAAAAAAAAAAAATCCAATTTACTTCTATTAAATAATTTGCTTCATTCTTTTGGTATCCTTTGTTGAAAAGCATATCTAATTAGGCTCAGGCGCAGCAATGCACTACTGGGAGCTAGCTGCTGATTGGTGATTGAACGTATATATCTTTTGTCATTGGTTCAACATAGGTGCTCAACTACATCCCAATAGTGCATTGCTGTTTCTTCAACAAAGGATACCAAAACATAGCAAATTTGATAATAGAAGTAGATTGAAAAGTTGTTTAAAATTGCATGCTCTACCTGAATCATTAAAGAAAACAAAATTGGGTTTTATGCCCTTTTAAGGGTGGCAGATACAAATCTTTATGAATTTATTAATTTTTAAATTGTGAAGACATGGCACAAATAAAAAAAAATAGTTTCACATATAAGCGTGATTAAAATTAATGACATTGTCAAAACTACAAAGATGGGCACTGTTTATATATATATATATATATATATATATATATATATATATATATATATATATATATATAAACTACAGCACAATGAAAGCAGCTATGTGTTCATTAGTAAACATCATGTTATAGACAATATGGCAGTCATAAAAGACAGTGCAAGGATTGTACCAAAAATGGGAGAGCCACCCGTGTCGTGTGATGGTAAAGCCACTGTCAGAATCCACTAGCCCTTTGCCCTCTTACCAAACTTCTGTCTACACGAGCAGATCTGGTTGCTTCTCTGAGTGTCCGTGGTAACCTTTGTGAGGCTGTATATATGCTTCCTTTGGTTTCATATGTATTTATGCCGATACTAACACTCTGTTCCTTAGACCACTAAGTAATGTTAACATGTATTTTGAAACTTTGATATCTAGATATGCTATTAACATTCTGATAGACAGATATAATATACACACATGTACTAGTCATGAAGTGTTTTATTGGCACAACAAGTAAATACCTTGTATTACTGTTTCCCATCTGCATATGTATTTAGTGACACCTGGTGTGACACCCAGTGTTTCTCACTGTCTTTAGTTCTTTACTGAGGAGTATTTACTATGGAATATCACTATACAATGCAGATTCTGTGTGTCTTGTTTCGTATGTATTTGGGCATTAAGGGTTAACCGTTAATTACAAGTAGAGTTTTGTTTGATCTACTATAGGACTTCTGCAACAAGGAGTGTTGTAAATTTTAACCAATCACTAACCTTCTTGGTTGTTTTATACCCACATTAATCCTAGCACCATTAGGCTATGACTACGGCTGTGTAAGCTGAAACTGCGCCAGTTTGCTTGTATGTATGTATGCATGTATGTCCTGCATGCTGTTGCAACACTCCATTGAAAAGTTAATATATTTTACCGGTTTGGCAAATTTTTCCTTCTTTGCCTGCCAATCTTTTGATGTCCACACTTTCTGAGGGTCCTACTGAGCATGCACACGTGTTCACTGAATATAAGTATATGCATTTTGTAATTGGCTGATGACTGTCACATGATACAGGGGGAAATAAATTGAACTTACTTTAAAATTTGTCAGAAAAAAACATCTACTATTTGCTTGAAATTCAGATAAAGGGCCCCAAATACTAAGCAGCATAAGCTGCTCTGGAGCCCTTGCGGGGCAGGTTCACACATGCAAGTCCCGCAATGTAAAAAGCAGCAGTCATTAGACTGCTGCTACTTACACTCTCCACCACCTCAGAGGTGGCAGAGAGAAATCACCCTAAAACTCGCTCACTCAGATAATTGACAGACCCTTCTCTAGTGCGATTGGTCGCACATTACACACTCATTAATGTATGATACATTGATATGATATCTAATGATTCATACGCACAGCAGACTTATGGGATCCACTGCCCTATGCAGCAAATGCGTGCGGACAACTTCTCAAGTTGAAACGCTTGTCCACACGCCACTTAATACATGGAGGCCTAAGTGCTTTTGTACTGTCTTGTAAGGTATTGTGCATTTATTGATTATGCTAGGCTACTGTGTCTAACGGTCCTTTAATTGCTGACATATACTATGCATATGTAAAAATGACATGTCTCTTTAATTTCTATACTTTTGGTGACATTATCTTATCTTCCCTCCAGTCCTTTGTGGTTATCTGTTTCCCCTTTAATTTGCTCTATAGACTTGTACCTAGTTGGCCTATGCATAAATACACCTCTAAAGGAAACAAAATACTAGGTTTTGTAATGTGTCTTATTGTTTAAAGCTAATATAATCATAGTGATTCACCAAGTGTGGATAGAATTTAACAACAGCTCAACGGATCATATTGCGCTGCAAACAACAGATGGACACTGTATTATTTGTCAGTTGTGTGACAAAAGTGAGATAACAATCAGTAAGTGCAGCAAAGAGACACTTATTGGTTTACGACTAACATAAAAAAAACAGACATATATATATTATAAACAATTGTTGACTAACCTTCCATATTATACATAGCCTAAAAGCTGTGCATCTTAATAACAAAAAATAAATGATTTATGGATTTTCTTGATAATAATATTTTCTTTGTTGCCTAAACCCATTTGTTCTTGTTTATAATAATGGTTTTAAAATTAGCCTGTTTATTTTGTGCTGTTCTCTCACAGTATATTTCATAATGGACAGAGTACAGTGTGATAAGAAAAAATGAAAAGCTATCAAGCTTGCAAAAAATATGATTAGCCTTTCTGTTGATGCTAATTGTTTTTGTCAACTCATTTCTCCCAGAATTCCGATATCAACCTCCATTGGTTCGATTTATTTCACCTAGTGTCAGTGAACGTAATAATGGGCGTCTGTAAAAAAAATTGCAAATTAAATGGATAATAATGTCATGTTTCAATGCTTGCCAGTGTACTGATGTAATGTAAACATGACTTAAATAAAAATCCATACCTTAAATGTACTTTATGTTTACAGATAAAAAGTTTCCTCCAAGTTTTTGCAAGATATACTTGAAGCTTTGTTTTAAAAAAACAGGATGATACAAACTGCACCTCCTAATACACACACACACACACACACACACAAATATAAACTTCATTGTCTATGTTTTCTATAAAACTTCAAAAAGAAAGTAAATGCCAAACTTAAAGGGACAGGAACCCCCAAAATGTTCTTTCATGAGTCGGAAAGAACATACAATTTCAAACAACTTTCTAATTTACTTCTATCATTTGCGCCATTCTCTTGTTATCCTTTTCTGAAGGAACATCATTGCACTACTAGCAACTAGCTGAACACATCTAGTTAGCCAATCACAAGAGACAAAAGTGTGCGGGCACCAATCAGCAGCTAGCTTCCACTAGTGTAGGATATGTGCATATTCTTTTTCAACAAGGGATACCAAGAGAACAAAGCACATTTGTGCCCCTTTACTGGCACGTGAAATTAGTGCTTCACTGGTAATCTAGCCCATAGTCTGGACAAATAATACTATCGGCTAATGGACCATTTGGACCTTTATTACAAAGTTACTGACTTACTAAATATACAGGTGTAATTCTTGATTCTGCTATATTTACGGCTAGATTTAGAGTTTGGCGTTAGCCATCAAAACCAGCGTTAGGGGCTCCTAACGCTGGTTTTGGGCTACTGCTGGTATTTAGAGTCAGTCAGGAAAGGGTCTAACGCTCACTTTGCAGCCGCAACTTTTCCATATCGCAAATCCCCCTACGCCATTTGCGTATCCTATCTTTTCAATGGGATCTTTCTAACGCTGGTATTTAGAGTCTTGGCTGAAGTGAGCGTTAGAAATCTAACGACAAGACTCCAGCCGCAGCAAAAAGCCAGGAGTTAAGAGCTTTCTGGGCTAACGCCGGTTCATAAAGCTCTTAACTACTGTGCTCTAAAGTACACTAACACCCATAAACTACCTATGTACCCCTAAACCGAGCCCACCGCCACTCTAATAAAAATTTTTAACCCCTAATCTGCCGACCGCACACCGCTGCAACCTACGTTATCCCTATGTACCCCTAATCTGCTGCCCCTAACACCGTCGAACCCTATATAATATTTATTAACCCCTAATCTGCCCCCCCCAACGTCGCCACTACCTACCTACAATTATTAACCCCTAATCTGCCGACTGGACCTCACTGCTACTATAATAAAGTTATTAACCCCTAATCCGCCTCACTCCCGCCTCAATAACCATATAATAAATAGTATTAACCCCTAACATCACCGACACCTAACTTCAAGTATTAACCCCTAATCTGCTGACCGGACCTCACCGCTACTCTAATAAATTTATTAACCCCTAAAGCTAAGTCTAACCCTAAACCTAACACCCCCCTAAATTAAATATAATTTAAATCTAACAAAATAAAATAAATCTTATTAAATAAATTATTCCTATTTAAAGCTAAATACTTACCTGTAAAATAAACCCTCATATAGCTACAATATAAATAATAATTATATTGTAGCTATTTTAGGATTAATATTTATTTTACAGGTAACTTTGTTTTTATTTTAACTAGGTACAATAGCTATTAAATAGTTAAGAACTATTTAATAGCTACCTAGTTAAAATAATTACAAAATTAACTGTAAAATAAATCCTAACCTAAGTTACAATTAAACCTAACACTACACTATCAATAAATTAATTAAATAAAATACCTACAATTATCTACAATTAAACCTAACACTACACTATCAATAAATTAATTACATAAAATACCTACAAATAAATACAATTAAATAAACTAACTAAAGTACAAAAAATAAAAAAGAACTAAGTTACAAAAAATAAAAAAATAATTTACAAACATTAGAAAAATATTACAACAATTTTAAGCTAATTACACCTACTCTAAGCCCCCTAATAAAATAACAAAGCCCCCCAAAATAAAAAAAATTCCCTACCCTATTCTAAAATAAAAATAGAAAAGCTCTTTTACCTTACCAGCCCTTAAAAGGGCCTTTTGCTGGGCATGCCCCAAAGAATTCTGCTCTTTTGCCTGAAAAAAAAACATACAATACCCGCCCTTAACATTACAACCCACCACCCACATACCCCTAATCTAACCCAAACCCCCCTTAAATAAACCTAACACTAAGCCCCTGAAGATCTTCCTACCTTATCTTCACCACGCCGGGTATCACCGATCGGTCCAGAAGAGCCTCCAAAGTCTTTATCCAAGCCCAAGCGGGGGCTGAAGAGATCCATCATCGGGCTGAAGAGGTCCATCATCGGGCTGAAGAATCCTATCAGCCAATCGGAATTTGAGGGACGCCATCTTGGATGACGTCATTTAAAGGAACCGTCATTCGGCGAGCAGGCGTCGGTAGAAGAGGATGGATCCGCGTCTGCTGGAAGAAGATGGCTCTGCTCCGCTCCAGATGGATGAAGATAGAAGATGCGGCTTGGATGAAGATGTCTACTGGTCCGGATGTCCTCTTCTGCCCGGATAGGATGAAGACTTCTTCCCGATGATGGACCTCTTCAGCCGCCGCTTGGATCAAGACTTCAGCCCGATGATGGACCTCTTCAGCCCGATGATGGACCTCTTCAGCCCGATGATGGATCTCTTCAGCCCCCGCTTGGGCTTGGATAAAGACTTTGGAGGCTCTTCTGGACCGATCGGTGATACCCGGCGTGGTGAAGATAAGGTAGGAAGATCTTCAGGGTCTTAGTGTTAGGTTTATTTAAGGGGGGTTTGGGTTAGATTAGGGGTATGTGGGTGGTGGGTTGTAATGTTTGGGGGGGTATTGTATGTTTTTTTTTCAGGCAAAAGAGCAGAATTCTTTGGGGAATGCCCCGCAAAAGGCCCTTTTAAGGGCTGGTAAGGTAAAAGAGCTTTTCTATTTTTATTTTAGAATAGGGTAGAGAATTTTTTTATTTTGGGGGTTTTGTTATTTTATTAGGGGGCTTAGAGTAGGTGTAATTAGCTTAAAATTGTTGTAATGTTTTTCTAATGTTTGTAAATTATTTTTTTATTTTTTGTAACTTAGTTCTTTTTTTATTTTTTGTACTTTAGTTAGTGTATTTATTTGTATTTAATTTATTTATTGATAGTGTAGTGTTAGGTTTACTTGTACATAATTGTAGGTATTTTATTTAATTAATTTATTGATAGTATAGTGTTAGGTTTAATTGTAACTTAGGTTAGGATTTATTTTACTGGTAATTTTGTAATTATTTTCACTAGGTAGCTATTAAATAGTTATTAACTATTTAATAGCTATTGTACCTGGTTAAAATAAATACAAAGTTGCCTGTAAAATAAATATTAATCCTAAAATAGCTACAATATAATTATTATTTATATTGTAGCTATATTAGGGTTTATTTTACAGGTAAGTATTTAGCTTTAAATAGGAATAATTTATTTAATAAGAGTTAATTTATTTCGTTAGATAAAAATTATATTTAACTTAGGGGGTGTTAGTGTTAGGGTTAGACTTAGCTTTAGGGGTTAATAAGTGTAGGTAGGTGGCGGCAACGTTGGGGCGGCAGATTAGGGGTTAATAAATATAATATAGGGGTCGGCGGTGTTAGGGGCAGCAGATTAGGGGTACATAGGGATAACGTAGGTGGCGGCGGTGTACGGAGCGGCAGATTAGGGGTTAAAAAAATATGCAGGGGGTCAGCGATAGTGGGGGCAGCAGATTAGGGGTTAATAAGTGTAAGGTTAGGGGTGTTTAGACTCGGGGTACATGTTAGGGTGTTAGGTGCAGACATAGGAAGTGTTTCTGCATAGGAAACAATGGGGCTTCGTTAGGAGCTGAACGCTGCTTTTTTGCAGGTGTTAGGTTTTTTTTCAGCTCAAACGGCCCCATTGTTTCCTATGAGGAAATCGTGCACGAGCACGTTTTTTAAGCTGGCCGCGTCCGTAAGCACCGCTGGTATTGAGAGTTGCAGTGGCAGTAAATATGCTATACGCTCCCTTTTTGGAGCCTAACGCAGCCCTTCTGTGAACTCTAAATACCAGCGATATTTAAAAGGTGCGGGGGGAAAAAACCCAGTGTTAGCTACGCGGGTCGTTACCGACAAAACTCTAAATCTAGCCATTAGTCTTCTTATATTACTTTACCACAGTTACATATTGTGAATATGCCGGTAGCTCCAGATATATTTTGGAGATGTCCTTTTTCCATAGTTTCCGTATTTTATTAAGTAGTTGTTTTCTCTTTTTTCTGTTTATCTCCAATGTCAGCGTGTCTACTTATTCCTTAGAGACTCTTTGATGGCATCCATGGACATTTATACATATTAGAACTTTTGACACCTGGGGGCCCGATTTATCAAAGCGTCAATCTCTGTGCATTCGCTAGCGTCAATACTCTCTCCAGACATCGCTGCCCCAAATCTACATACAATATATATTTATTAAAAACTCTGTCAAAAAATGACTGTTGATAAAAAAGAGTCATCGATGTTGCGGATATTCTGTTTTTTCCAAATTTATTTATACCATTATTTATACCATTTCATTACTGTCCATGAACAAGCACATTCTCTAAATCTAATCTTTTATTTTTCATCTGTTAATGTCCAAGAAATAGCTAGATTTATACCTGAACAAACAATAATATCTCATAGATAGTTATTTTCTATCGGCTAGATTTAGAGTTTTGTCGGTAACGACCCGCGTAGCTAACGCTGGCTTTTTTCTGGCCGCACCTTTTAAATAACTCTGGTATTGAGAGTTCACAGAATGGCTGCGTTAGGCTCCAAAAAGGGAGCGTACAGGCATATTTAACGCCACTGCAACTCTCGATACCAGAGTTGCTTACGGACGCGGCCAGCCTCAAAAACGTGCTCGTGCACGATTCCCCCATAGAAAACAATGGGGCTGTTTGAGCTGAAAAAAAACCTAACACCTGCAAAAAAGCCGCGTTCAGCTCCTAACGCAGCCCCATTGTTGTCTATGGGGAAACACTTCCTACGTCTGCACCTAACACCCTAACATGTACCCCGAGTCTAAACACCCCTAACCTTACACTTATTAACCCCTATTCTGCAACCCCTGCTATCGCTGACCCCTGCATATTATTTTTAACCCCTAATCTGCCGCTCCGTAAACCGCCGCTACTTACATTATCCCTATGTACCCCTAATCTGCTGCCCCTAACACCGCCGACCCCTATATTATATTTATTAACCCCTAATCTGCCCCCCACAACGTCGCCTCCACCTGCCTACACTTATTAACCCCTAATCTGCCGAGCGGACCGCACCGCTATTATAATAAAGTTATTAACCCCTAATCCGCCTCAATAACCCTATAATAAATAGTATTAACCCCTAATCTGCCCTCCCTAACATCGCCGACACCGAACTTCAAACATTAACCCCTAATCTGCCGACTGGAGCTCACTGCTATTCTAATAAATGTATTAACCCCTAAAGCTAAGTCTAACCCTAACACTAACACCCCCCTAAATTAAATATAATTTAAATCTAACAAAATAAATTAACTCTTATTAAATAAATTATTCCTATTTAAAGCTAAATACTTACCTGTAAAATAAATCCTAATATAGCTACAATATGAATTATATTTATATTATAGCTATTTTAGGATTTATATTTATTTTACAGGTAACTTTGTATTTATTTTAACCAGGTACAATAGCTAAAATAGTTAAAATAATTACAAAATTACCTGTAAAATAAATCCTAACCTAAGTTACAATTAAACCTAACACTACACTATCAATAAATTACTTAAATAAAATACCTACAATTACCTACAATTAAACCTAACACTTCACTATCAATAAATTAATTAAATACAATATCTACAAATAAATACAATGAAATAAACTAACTAAAGTACAAAAAATAAAAAAGAACTAAGTTAGCCAATAGAATGCGAGCTCAATCTGATTGGCTGATCGGATCGGCCAATCGGATTGAACTTGATTCTGATTGGCTGATTCCATCAGCCAATCAGAATTTTCCTACCTTAATTCTGATTGGCTGATAGAATCCTATCAGCCAATCGGAATTCGAGGGACGCCATCTTGGATGACGTCCCTTAAAAGAGCCTTCATTCGTCGGTAGTCCGTCGGGCCAGCAGGATGTTCCGCGTCGGAGGTCTGCAAGATGGATCAGGAAGAAAGAAGATTGAAGATGCCGTTGATAGAAGACTTCAGCCGGATCATGGACCTCTTCAGCTCCCGCTTGGATGATGACTTCAGCCGGATCATGGACCTCTTCAGCTCCCGCTTGGATGATGACTTCAGCCGAATCATGGACATCTTCAGCCCCCCGCTTGGGCTTGGATCAGGACATCGGAGGAGCTCTTCTGGATCGATCGGTGAACCTGGTATGGTGAAGATAAGGTAGGAAGATCTTCAGGGGCTTAGTGTTAGGTTTATTTAAGGGGGGTTTGGGTTAGATTAGGGGTATGTGGGTGGTGGGTTGTAATGTGGGGGGGGTATTGTATGTGTTTTTTTTACAGGCAAAAGAGCTGAATTCTTTGGGGCATGCCCCGCAAAGGGCCCTGTTCAGGGCTGGTAAGGTAAAAGAGCTTTGAACTTTAGTAATTTAGAATAGGGTAGGGCATTTTTTTATTTTGGGGGTCTTTGTTATTTTATTAGGGGGCTTAGAGTAGGTGTAATTAGTTTAAAATGGTTGTAATATTTTTCTGATGTTTGTAAATATTTTTTTATTTTTTGTAACTTAGTTCTTTTTTATTTTTTGTACTTTAGTTAGTTTATTTCATTGTATTTATTTGTAGATATTGTATTTAATTAATTTATTGATAGTGTAGTGTTAGGTTTAATTGTAGGTAATTGTAGGTATTTTATTTAATTAATTTATTGATAGTGTAGTGTTAGGTTTAATTGTAACTTAGGTTAGGATTTATTTTACAGGTAATTTTGTAATTATTTTAACTATTTTAGCTATTGTACCTGGTTAAAATAAATACAAAGTTACCTGTAAAATAAATATAAATCCTAAAATAGCTATAATATAAATATAATTTATATTGTAGCTATATTAGGATTTATTTTACAGGTAAGTATTTAGCTTTAAATAGGAATAATTTATTTAATAAGAGTTAATTTATTTTGTTAGATTTAAATTATATTTAACTTAGGGGGGTGTTAGTGTTAGGGTTAGACTTAGCTTTAGGGGTTAATAAATTTATTAGAATAGCGGTGAGCTCCAGTCGACAGATTAGGGGTTAATGTTTGAAGTTAGGTGTCGGCGATGTTAGGGAGGGCAGATTAGGGGTTAATACTATTTATTATAGGGTTAGTGAGGCGGATTAGGGGTTAATAACTTTATTATAATAGCGGTGCGGTCCGCTCGGCAGATTAGGGGTTAATAAGCGTTATGAGCCTCTAACGCTGGTTTTCACGGCTACCGCCAAACTCTATGTATTTGTTAGAAAAAAACTGATATGATATTTTCACATAAATTGATGTATATTTGTATTTCTAGAAATCATGATATGCCTATCTCATGTTTTTTTTAGGTTTTTTTTCCAATGATTATTAATGCTAGAATTTGTACATATATCTTTGCACATACTTGTATATATTTATATATGTGTATGTCAGAATTCTTTTGCAAACATATTTACATGTCCCTAAATTAATTTTATTGTTGTAAACAATGTTGTCTTTCATATCTCTATGTTTATGTATACCACTATATGTATATAGTGTAAATATATTATTATTCTAAGCAAGAATAAATGTTAATATAACATGTAATCAGGGTATCATATGTATTTATTTGCAATCAATGGATATTTTAAGAGCTGAGCCAGTTTTCTCTCTGCACCTGTGTAACCCCTTCTTGATTGCAGTCTAGTTTTAAACACCAGCCCTACACAGTTGTTATAAAATGGGCTGGCATATAACATGACATTTCTTAATGAAAATGAAATTCAAGAGAAGGAAGAAAATAGCATGACAGTAAAGAGGTGATTTTAATTTCTGCTGTATCAGATTCATGACAGTTTAATGTTAGGTAGACTATCCCTTTGAGCTATCATTTTAAGATTATATTGAATCAAACATCATTCAATTTTTAAAATCATTGTCAGAAATATTACACTGTGTGTCCTAATGTTATCATCAATGTTTAACTTTAATACTAATTTCACATATACATACTTTCAAAGTATAATATTCAATGGGGTATATTTAACAATGTGCGAGCGGACATGTTACGAAGTAGCATATCATGTCCGCCGCACATCGCTAAAGGCTGACAGCATACGCTGTCTGCATTCATCATTGCACCAGCAGTTCTTGTGAGATTTGCAGATTTGCGGCCAATCAGGGGATGTCAATCAACCCGATCGTATTCAATCGGGTTGATTTCTGATCGCGGCCTCAGAGCAGGTGGACAAGTTATGGAGCAGCGGTCTTTAGACTGCTGCTTCATAACTTCTGTTTCCGGCGAGCCTGAAGGTATATTTCAATCAGATTGGCTGATGTCATAAATCATGTGATTATGCATATCCCAATCAAAAGTGGTGGAAAACTTCACTAGTTTGTGGGTTGTTTATGAGTTTGCGTCAAATTTTGTACGAAAAGTGTTGCGTCAAATTTGGTGCGAAGTGGAGAGTGGGACTTGTATTACATGCGTTAAGCACAGTGCAAATAGATTTATCCCAAAAAGGAAGTTAGCTATATTATGTAATGTATTTATTTCATTTGTATCCCTATATCTACTAGTGCACCAAATTTGAAGCAATAATATTGTCCTCTTGCTTTTAATGAGAGACAAAGATGTAACATAATCCATAAGTACTTTTATTATGTTATATGCTTCATTCTCTTGCAGCATCGAACATAACCTTTCTGTGTTTTCAGACTCCCATTGATTTCTATGGCATTCGCAACCTCAAGGGTGGCGGTTTGAACAATAGGTATGCTGCGGCAGAATAGACGCTAACCTACCTGTTGAATGTTTGATAAATTGCAATCAGGGTCAAATAGAGTCGAATGTGAATTTGAAACATCTGGAATGACATCTGGAATGATATTGCGGAAGCGTATATTATGTCACACATTTCAACATTTGACTATCTTGACGCTTTGATAATTACGGCTGATCAACTTTGCATCTAATTTGACGCGAGATTCCAGCGTATTATCAGTTGAAGTTTTGATAAATCGGCCCCCTGGATAAATATTAAATATAATATTGAATGTTGCCATTTTTATAAATATAAACTATAGAGTTAACATTTGTTTGCCAAATAAAGAATGTACACTTTTGGTGAATATTTCACATTCTTTTAGACAATGAATGCAGCCAACGGTCATTAATTTAAATGTGTGCCAAAACATTCGTCCATTCTTACTTGCTTGGCACAAAAGACTTCAACTGTATAACAAAAAAGTATTTCACTCCAACTTATTTTTTTTAATGTTAATATATTATTATTATTGTTATTATTATTTGTATTACTATTATTATTATTATTATTATTATTATTATTATTATTATTATTATTATTATTATCATTATTATTATTATAATTATCATTATTATCATCATCTACATCAGGGTGGGCAGACCTTTGTGAGACAAGGGTTACCTCTAATTTTATTCCAAGTGACATGGTCACCTAACTAAAAAAAAAAAAAAAAAAGCACCAGTCTTGATAATAATAATAATTACAATAATATTTTTATTGAAAAACAGAAAGAATAGTATTTTTCCCACAAATAGGACCTGCTGGCTGACAATTGTATTTTTGCTACAAATAGGACCTGCTGGCTGAAAATTGTATTTTTGACACAAAAAGGACCTGCTGGCTGAAAATTGTATTTTTGCCACAAATAGGACCTGCTGGCTGAAAAAAAATAGTTTTGTCACAATTAGGACCTGCTGGATGAAAATTTTATTTTAACACAAATAGGACCTGCTGGCTAAAAATGGTATTTTTTACACAAATAATACAGCTTTAAAAATCAGCCACGCTCTGTCTTTACTTACTGCGAGAGCTCTCTCTTTACGTCATGCTGGGACCGTCAAGCAACCTTATCTGTGTATGATAAGTAGTCTCACAATCAAGACAGCTCGAGACTCATTCTACAAAGTAATTTTATTGGCTGGACGCCATGTCAGGTTGATTAGGGGCAGGTCCTGTAACCAAAGCTGGGGCAGCGAGTTCAGCTACAACCGCGTTGCGCATGCTGAAGTACAGTGCCCATACCGCCGTCATAGTCATAGCCGATTTCAAAAGTCTGCATAAGAGAAATATTTCTCACACATCTACGGTGGCAAGGCTCTTAACTCAGAATCTAGATTCTATCTAGAATTCTATATTCTTAGTGAAGAGTTTTGCCGCCGTAGATGTGTGAGAAATCTTTCTCTTATTATGCAGACTTATGAAATCTTACAGGCGTGTGAGAAATCTTTCTCTTATTATGCAGACTTATGAAATCTTACAGGCGGTCACCTCAAAATTCGCTTGCGGTCCACTGGTAGACCGCAATCTACGTCTTGCCCACCTCTGATCTACATCATAATCATTATTATTATTTTTATTATTACTATTAATTATTTTTATTATTACTATTATTATTATTTTTATTATTACTATTAATATTATTATTATCATAATCATTATTATTATCATCAACATCATCATCATTATTATTATCATTACTATTATTATTATTATGACATCATCATAATCACCATAATCATAATAGCTTGAAGGGATCATTTGTACCATATATTGGCATATTGTTTTGTCTTTACTAGATTTTAAATAGATAAATGATTCCTTGGTGTTCCATCAGCTTCTTTGTTATGTCTGTACACTGATGTGCAGGCAGGAAACTTTGATTTATGACCCCCACAGTTGGATGTCTATTTACATAATATGGTTAGGTTCATAAAACAGCTTTCTGCAAACACATGCATTACAGATGAATAATTTAAATTCAGTTTGGCTGCCACTTGCCCTTACAAGGAACAGGATAATTTTAGCATAATTGCCATATAATCTGCAAAGGATAAATAATATGAAGTTACTCCAGCATGTAATTATGTCAATTATACCTGCAGATGGTAATAATAATTGCTGGACTATTTGTGCATTTTTATTACAAGAAATATCCAGACAATTCCCTGTGGTAAAAATCTATTTTATGTGAAAAAGTTTTGTAACCATGTTAAATATCTGTGTATATGTTTAAAGCAACACATTTAACTTAAATTAACATATATTGATGGACCAGGGCATGAACTTACCCTGTTAAGATAAATATAACAGGTTGACATTTATGCTTGATCATGAAGGGTTCAAATCTATACAACTGAGAGAAAAATCATTTGGATCCTCTAAATTTATATAAATGAGAAACCATGTGAAATAAATGATCCAATTGGCTGTTTAAATAAAACTTTAATGACTTTTTGGCTTTCATAGTAATTCATTTGAACCATTTTTAGACTAGAGCCTTTAACATATTTAAATTAATTTTGATCATGTTGAGACTAGACTCAAACTGAAAATCTTTGCTATGTTTTCCTTGGGTTTAAAATGGCTTAAACTGCATCAACTATTTAGTATATAAAAGACTTAGTTTAAAAAATTTCTTGATTTAGGTACAATTTATTAAAGGGACATTAAATTCAAAATGTAATTCCCCTAAAATATTTTGCTATAAAAAGTAAAACAATAATGCAATATATATATACTGTATATATATATATATATATATATATATATATATATATATATATATATATATATATATATATATATATATATATATACATACATACATGAATGATTTATTTTGCTTGTTTTTGCTCTAAAATACCTCTTCACATTTTGCTTGTTCTGCTCTCTCAAATAACCATCAACCTCTTGTTACCAGGAACTTTCCCAAAGTACCGGAGACTGTTTTAGCATTTAGAATTAGAGCCTTTGTTTATTTTTACTTTACCTATGAAAACTATATATATACATTTAAAGTAGACAACTCACGGTATTGATCTAGACCAGTGTTTTTCAACCAGTGTGCCGTGGCACACTAGTGTGCCGTGAGAGATCCTCAGGTGTGCCACGGCAGACTGACAACAGTGTGACATATTTTTTAAACTTTGCTTGTTTTTTACTCCCAGTGCAGGGGTAGTTTGTAGGAGGCATGGCATAACAGCACAATACATACAGTATGTGTGTGTTTGTGTGTATATATATATATATATATATATATGCTGTATTAGGCTACAATGTGTGATTTTTTTAAAATTTTGGGATGGTGGCGTGCCACAGGATTTTTTAATGTAAAAAAGTGTGCCACGGCAAAAAAAAGGTTAAAAATCACTGATCTAGACCCTTGGGTTTCTTACTGAAATATTTTACACATAAATACTGCTGTCATAAGAAAAACGGTTGTAAATCTTTCTCTGGGATCTCCTTTATTCAGAAATAACAGACATGCATGGCTTTGCCATTGGTTTTTGCCAATTAGTAGGGAGCTAATTGCAGCTGAACACCCCACTACTGAAGGGGTTAATCAGTTAGTTTGTAAGGTTAATATTTTATCTAGGGATTGCTGATAAGATTATCCTCCCACCTGACAACTCCCACCCCTGATCCCAACATGATTCCTCTCAAACAGCTCTCTACCCTCCTCCCCCCCACACACACTGGTCACCACCATACTAGATACTGGCAGACAGTGTGCCAGCATTCAGTTTAGGCTTTTATTTATGCATTTTAATATTTATTTTTTAATATTTTTGTAGTGTAGCTCCCACCTCCCTAATCCCCCCAAACAGGAATTTGTTGATTGATAATAAAATAATCAAAGATATGAGGTCTTAGGTGTTAGAAGAAAAAAAAAGGCAGGCAAAGGACTTTAATATTGAGATACATAAATATACACCTCTAAATATGTATAAATATGTATATATATATATATATATATATATATATATATATATATATATATATATATATATATACATACACATTATACACATACGTACCTATGTATACATATATTGACATATATAATTACATATATATATATATATATATATATATATATATATATATATATATATATATATAAAAGCCCTTTACGGTCAAATAGATGAAAACATATTTATGCAATATTCATATTAAGATTTGAATATGTATTTACAGTAAATATTTCACATTCCAATGTTCTGTACATAGCAAAATATGTTATTTGTATTTCTAAATTGATATTCCTATATATATATATAAGAATATATCTATATCTAAATATAATCATGTGTATATATATATATATATATATATATATATATATATATATATTGCACCAAAATACCATCAGATATATCTATATAGGAATATTTAATAGAACTTTTTATTCTACGTGAAGAACATTGGAATGTGAAATATTCATATTTTCATGTCGGTTTAGTGCACATGAAAATATGTGATCAGATTTGCGCACGAGTAGGGTGTTAAATTTGTTATACCAGCGCAATCCGATGCACGCAAAAAGTTTACCTTTAGCGCTCCACTCGTAACCTGGCCCTAAATGTTTTTCATATGGTGCATGGAAAATGCTGAAGTCACTTCTGCATCCCTTAAATATATTCTATTGACAAAGTGTTATGTACACAAACAAAATGAAACTTAAAATAAATCTCTGTATATTGTTTGAATAATAATGCATTTGCAAATTGCAATGTCCTTGTAAAACATCTGTCTGACATTTTTCCTTCAGAATTAGACCCACGTCTTTCTGTTCTCCTTGATCATGTAACAGTAAAACATCAATAATATTTAGATGAATTACTGGAGAACGAAGAAAATAAATCTTTTTAAAGTACATTAGCTCAGAGTTGAGAAGGTCTTCTTTTTACTTTTTGTTATTTTCTTAATGAATTGATAAACTACTCTGCAGTAATGAGTCACTTTGAAATAAAAGCTTTCTTTCTTCCTTTTGGTTCGATGTAATTTTCTTTCCAGAGCTCTTTTTTTTTTTTGTTAAGTTTTTGATGAAAGGAATGAAGGAACTAATAAAATTCAGCACTTACTAAACTCCTTATTTTAAGAAGTAAGTTGATATACTTTATTAGCATATTCAAGTACTTTTTAAGTAAGAGATGAAGAAAGATTTGCAACTCAGCAAACCTCCCCGATGAAATTTCATTAGTTTGTCTTCTCTCTCTCTTTCTCTCTATGAGGCCTACTTATCAAGCCATCAACTATGCTGCATTCGACGGCACCAATACGCTTGCCTAACATCGCAGCCGCGGACCTGGATACGCTCTCCATATTTATAAAAAAAGCTGTCAAAAAGCTGTGCACCAAGTACGGGGCGATGAGCAGCGGACTGTTAACTAACAGTCATCGATCTCGCTGCTATTCGGCTTTTTCCCAACTTTATTTATACCCTGTCACTAAACACCGCCACTATACTAAAATGTTTAACCAACATCCCGCAGCTCCCGGACCCCACCGCAACTCTAATAAAGTTATTAGCACCTATCCCTCCGCTCCCGGAGCCCACTGCAACACTAATAAAGTTATTAACCCCTATCCCTCCGCTCCCGGAGCCCACCGCAACTCTAATAAAGTTATTAGCCCCTATCCCGCTGCCCCCTGACTCCGCTGCAACTAAATAAATATATTACCCCTGGCCTCCCACATCACTACCACTTAAAAAATCTATTAACCCCTAAACCGCCAGCCCCCAACATCGCCATAAACTAAATGAAGCTATTAACCCCTTAACCTAACAACCCGCTAACTTTTTAATTAAATATTAACTCATCCTTATCTTATGATAAATTTAAACTTACCTTTAGAATTCAAATAAACTATATTAAACTATTAATTAACCTACCTTAACTATTATACCAAAATTGCATTAAACTATATTAAACTATTAATTAACTTACCCTATTATACTAAAATTACATTAAACTATATTAAACTATTAATTAATCTACCCTAACTATTATACTAAAATTACATTAACTATATTACATATTTAAAAACCTAACCCTACTTAAATTATTTAAATCTACAATAAAGAATTACTAAGTTACAAAAAATAAAAAATACTAAGTTACACAAAATAAAAAACACTTAGTTGCAAAAAACACTAAGTTAAACAAAATAAAAAACACTAAGTTACACAAAATAAAAAATAAATTATCAAATATTTAAACTAATTACACCTAATCTAATAGCCCTATCAAAATAAAAAAGCCCCCCTAAAATAAAAAAAACCCTAGCCTACAATAAACTACCAATGGCCCTTAAAAGGACATTGCCCCAAAGAAATCAGCTCTTTTACCTGTAAAATAAAATATAAACACCCCCCCAACAGTAAAACCCACCACCCACACAACCAAACCCCCCAAATAAAAAAACATACCTAAGCTCCCCATTGCCCTGAAAAGGGCATTTGTATGGGCATTGCCCTTAAAAGGGCATTTAGCTCTTTTTCCGCCCAAAGTCCCTAACTTAAAATTAAAACCCACCCAATAAACACTTAAAAAAACCTAACACTAACCACCGAAAATCCACTTACAGTTTTTGAAGACCCGACATCCATCCTCAACGAATTGACAGAAGTCCTCAGCGAAGCTGGCAGAAGTCTTCATCCAAGCAGGCCGAAGTCTTCATTCAACCGGGCAGAAGTCTTCATCCAGACGGCATCTTCTATCTTCATCCACCCGACGCGGAGCAGCTCCATCTTCACGACATCCGGCGCGGAGCATCATCTTCTTACAATGGCGACTGAAGAATGAAGTTTCCTTTAAATGACGTAATCCAAGATGGAGTCTCTTAGATTCTGATTGGCTGATAGAATTCTATCAGCCAATAGGAATTAAGGTTGAAAAAATCCTATTGGCTGTTGCAATCAGCCAATAGGATTGAGCTTTCATCCTATTGACTTATCCAATCAGCCAATAGGATTGAGCTTGCATTCTATTGGCTATTCCAATCAGCCGATAGAATGCAAGGACTTCTGCCGCTTCGCTGAGGATGGATGTCGGGTCTTCAAAAACTGTAAGTGGATCTTTGGGGGTTAGTGTTAGGTTTTTTTAAGGGTTTATTGGGTGGGTTTTAATTTTAGGTTTGGGACTTTGGGCGGAAAAAGAGCTAAATACCATTTTAAGAGCAATGCCCATCCAAATGCCCTTTTCATGGCAATGGGGAGCTTAGGTTTTTCAGATAGTTTTTTTTTTTTTTTTTGGGGGGGGGGTTGGTTGTGTGTGGTGGGTTTTAATGTTGGGGGTATTTGTATTTTTATTTACAGGTAAAAGAGCTGATTTCTTTGGGGCAATGCCCCACAAAAGGCCCTTTTAAGGGCCATTGGTAGTTTATTGTAGGCTAGGTTTTTTTTATTTTTTTTATTTTGATAGGGCTATAAGATTATGTTTAATTAGTTTAAATATTTGATTTTTTTTTATTTTGTGTAACTTAGTGTTTTTTTGGCTGCTAAGATTTACATTCCTGCTTTTAAAATAAAGATAGCAAGAAAACAAAGAAAAATTGATAATAGGAGTAAATTAGGTGTATTTTGTAGGTGCATTTAACTGTAGACAGGGTTGGATTTATCCTGATATAAAATTAGCTACTGTCCATCGGAGGGTTGATTCCCTGGCTGGACAATATAGAAATAGATTTTAATAGCATAATAGACCCAGAAAGTTAATCAAAATTGCATGCATTTCCTTCTAAAATGTAAGCATAACCTATTTTCTAGATAGTGTTATGCAGATCAAAGTAATTTTTGGATTCCACTAAATTATGTGACCATTCCAACTTTGTCTAAAGCAGGGGTGTCCAAACTTTGCTCTCCAGAGGTTTTGGAACTACATTTCCCATGATGCTCAGCTAGATAAAATGCTGGCTGAGCATCATCGGAAATGTAGTTCCAAAACCTCTGGAGAGCAAAGTTTGGACACCCCTGGTCTAAAGTCTTTTCCATGAATAAACTCCCAAATATCATACTTAAAGTAACAGTCTACTCCAGATTTTTTATTGTTTAAATTTATAGATAATCCCTTTATTCCCGCCATTCAGTGCTGACTCCTATTAACACCATGGGAGTGAGCACAATGTTATCTATATGGCACACCTTAACTAGCTCTTTCTAGCTGTACAAAAACTGTCAAAATGCACTGAGATAAGAGGCAGTCTTCAAGGACTTAGAAACTAGCATATGAGCCTACCTAAGTTTAGTTTTCAACAAGAGAGAACAAAACAAATTTAATGATAAAAATAAATTGGAAAGTTAAATAAAATTGCATGCCCTATAAGAATCATGAAAGTTAAATTTTGACTAGGACTGTCCCTTTAAAGAAAGTCGCACATCTATCTTGCTGTGAAGTATCTGCTTAAAGGGCCATAAAACCCGAATGTTTAAACACTTGAAAGTGATGCAGCATAGCTGTAAAAAGCTATATCTCCTGAACATCTCTATGTAAAAAAGAAAGATATTTTACCTCAAAAGTTCCTCAGTAGCCACCTCCCATTGTAAAGGATTTCTAAGCAGCATATTAGTATGTCTGGTCCTAGGACAGCTGAAGGGATGAGCATCGTGCACTCTCGTCTTATTTCAGACAATCAGGGTAAAGGAAGTTTACAATGTAATCTCAGAGAGTCAAGTCAGATCTCATGAGATCACAGTAAAAGTTCATGACCTCAGCACTGCTGATGCTGATTGGCTGCTGTTCATTTCTTCATTTTTTTTAATATTTTTACCTGCAGCTGGCTGCAGCTGAGTATAACTTTTTACACAGAACTTACTCTGCTGAGCTGAGGAAATTGCGAGGTAAAATATCTTCCTTTTTTACATAGAGATGCTCAGGTGATATTTTCCTGTCAGCTTTTTACAGTTATACTGCATCAGTTTCAAGTGATTTAGCATATGAGTATTATGTCCCTTTAAGGAACTATAATGCTCTACATGGGTAAATGTATATTTTCTTCCAAAGTAGAGACAAATTGGCTGGATAACAATTAGGAGTGTAATTTCCACTAGTGACAAGTTCACTTAGTAAAGATGAAAAGGTATTGAGACATCTTTAGTAACATCTACCTAAGGAACCAGACTTGTTAATAGGCCACTAACTGCTAGAAAGAATATTTTTGAATTACTGTTGATAAGCTTCAATTTTTGTCTTTAGCGTCAAAGTGCTTAATATTTTTCAATTTTCAAAGTAGAACTAAATGTCATATCTTTTCTGTCTGTGCTTTGCTCAGCAGCTGACAAAACTACATTTTTTTTATTTTTTTATTTTTTTCATTTTCAAGTTTCAAGTAAAATGTTTTCTCAAAATGTTTCATCTCCTTTTGTGCAGGTTCCCACACTAAAGTGTTTAGAAACACTGACTAAAAGCAATTGCAAAATGTGTTCACTGTATAGCTTTTATACATTTATAAAGGAAATTGCTTTTATATTAAAGGGATATACACATTCAACAATAAATTGCTCTAACGTGTTATAGTATTTTATTATTGCACTAATCCTTGCATATAACTATGAGGCCTATTTATTCAAAGCGTCAACTGAAAATGCGCTTGAATTCTGCGTCGCAGTTGTCGTGAGATTATTGCGCCAAAGTTATCAAAGTATCAAGATCGGAATTTCGACGCAGATCGATGCAAATAGAAAACCCGTTGAATTTAAGCGTAATTCTCTGTATTCACCCTCCTATTCAACACAATTTGAAGCTGTCAAAAAGTTATCAAAAAATTAATAGTTATGCTTGCGTCCTATCCGACGCAGCGTACCTACTTTTCAATCCGCCACCCTTGAGGTCGCAGATGCTATAGAAGTCAATGGGAATCTGAAAACACTGAAATCTTATGTTCAATGCTGCGAGAGAGTGAAGCATATCACCTAATAAAACTCAATTTAAAACATTATTAAAATTGTATACCCTTCAAAAATTAAACAATATTATTGCTCTACATTTGGTGCACTAGTAGATATAGGGATAAAAATGAAAAATACATTATTACTTAAGGATTATGTTACAACTTTGTCTCTCATTACAAAGCAAGGGGACAATATTATTTCTACATATTTGGTACAAAGTTTTGCCCCAAACTTGTCGCACTAATAGATATAGAGATAAAAATGAAATAAATACACAACATAATATAGCTAACTTCCATTTTATTTTTTGGAAAAATCTATGTGCACCATGTTTAAGCCATGTAATACAAGTCCCACTCTCCACTTCAACGTCTTATTTGACGCAGCACATTCCGCACCAATAATGGCGCAAACTCCTAAATAACCCTCCACCTAGTGAATTGTTCCTCCACTTTTGATTGGAATATGCATTAATTCCAGGATTCTAATGACATTAGCCAATCTGATTCAAATAGACATTATAAACTATCACTAACTAATCAAATTGCTTGATACTTCTGTCATTGCTCACTCATCAGAACTTGTAAGTGCCATTTTACATTGTGTATTATACTTTGAAAGTATGTTATATGTGAAATTAGTATTAAAGAAAAACATTGATGCTGACATAGGACACACAGTGTAATATTTTAGACAAGGATTTTAACATTTGAATTGATGGTTGATTCAATAGAATCTTACGCTGATGGCTCAAAGGGATAGCCCACCTAACTTTAAACTGTCATGATTCAGATACAGCATAAAATAAAATCATCTCTTTACTGGCATGCTATTTTCAGTGTATTTCTTCTTCTCTTGCATTTCTTTTCAGTAAGAAGATGTTATCTTATATGCCAGGCCACTTTTATAAACACCTGTAAAGGGGTGGTTTTTAAAAATAGATTGCATCAGGAGGGGTAAGACAGGTGCAGAGAGAAACCTGGCCCAGCTCTTAAAGGGATAGGAAACACCAAAATATTATTCAAGATTTGGATAGAACATACAAATTTAAACAACTTTCCAATTTACTTCTGTTATCAAATTTGCTTCATTCTCTTGTTATCCTTTGCTGAAGGAACATCATTGCACTACTGGCAGCTAAGACACTACACATCTATTTAGCCCATCACAAGAGACAAATGTGTGCAGACTCCAATTAGCAGCTAGCTCCCACTATGTTAACTTAAATTGTCACTTTCCTATCCCTTTAAAATAGCCATAGATTTCAAACAAATACATATGATACCCTGATTACATGTTATATTTGAAATTATTCCTGCTCAGAATAATAATACAATTACAATCTATACATATAGTGGTATATAATAAACACAGAGATATGACAGACAACATTGTTTAGAACAAAAAAGGAACACATTATATATATATATATATATATATATATATATATATATATATATATACTAGTATATATTATATATATAGATATATATGTGTGTTGTGTGTGTATATAATAGCATACTAAAAAATGTATGTCCAATCTAAAAAGAATTCTAATAATTCACTGCTCCACGTTTGCTACCAAGTATGTCTCTACCGTTATATTCGCAATTAGTTCTGCTCAGAAAAAAGAATACATGTTACACTATATACAATAATGTGCTGAAGAGAAATTGCTTCTTCGTGACAGTATTGAAATGGTAGAAATAAAGTTGGGAAAAGCCTGAATAGCCGCTACATCGATGACTGTTAGTTAACACCAGTCCGATGCTCATCGCACCGTACTTGAGGCCCAGTGTTTTTGACGGAATTTTTTGATAAATAAGGAGATCGAATGCGAACGATAGTTGACTCTTTGATAAAGTAGGCCTCTTAGTGTTTAACCTCTGTTACATTTACTGAACACATTTACTGAGCCAATGACAAGAGATAAATGTGTAGTCACTATTCATCAGCTAGCTCCCAGTTGTGCATTGCTGCTCATGAGCCTACCTAGGTATGCTTTTAAACAAAGAGAATTGAGTAAATTTGTTAATAGGATTGAAAAGTCACTTAAAAGAACATTAAACCCCATTTTTTTTCTTTCATAATTCAGACAAAGAGGCCTATTTATCAAAGGTCTGGCAGACCTGATCCGACAGTGTGGATCAGGTCTGCCAGACCTCGCTGAATGCGGAGAGTAATACGCTCTCCGTATTCAGCATTGCACCAACAGCTCTTGTGAGCTGCTGGTGCAACGCCGCCCCCTGCAGATTCGTGGCCAATCGGCCGCCAGCATGGGAGTGTCAATCATCCCGATCGTACTCAGTCGGGTTGAATTGTGGCGATCTCTGTCTGCCTTCTCAGAGTAGGTGGACCCAGGTGGACAGGGTTATGAAGCAGCAGTCTTTAGACCGCTGCTCTATAACTTGCGTTTCTGGCGAGTCTGAATACTCGCCAGAAACACAGGCACTCAAGCTCCATTCGGAGAGTGATAAATGGGCCTCATAGAATACAATTTTAGAAAATTTCCAATTTAATTATATTATCAAATTTACTTAGTTCTCATAGTAATCTTTGTTGAAGAGATGACTAGGTAGGTAACATGTAAATTTCTGGAGCACTATGTGGCAGGAAGCCCTGCTGCCTCCTAGTGCTTTGGCAAATGCATAACATAGTTATAAAACTACTGCCAAATATTGCTCCAATCCTGTGCAGGCTCCTAAACCTTCTTAACAGCTTTCAACAAAGGATACTACAAGAACAAAATACATTTGAAGACTATTTGTGTTTTTTTTTAATCTATCTCTAAAATTACCATAGCCATGAAAGTTTAATTTTGATTTTCATGTCCTGGTAAAGGGCCCAAAAAAATCAATAATATTCTAGTTTGCCTTTATATAAAGGCCGGAATTTACCAAGCTGTGAAAGCAGCTTATATCCCTTATGGTGCATGCTCACTTACTGAAAAGTGTTTTATTAAAATGTTCTTATTATTTTATGTCCCTTTAGTAGAATCGTTGTCCAGTAAGTTTAAGCATTGACAAAAAAGTAAAAGAATTGAATAACTATTATGACAATAACAAGGCCGTCATAAGGGTTAATTAAACTGGAGTTGTTTAGGATGATTAAAGAATGGGCAAATCTAATGGATTGAAGTCATTCCATTCTTCTGTACAAATAATTATACACTATTAGTTTTATATATATATATATATATATATATATATATATATATATATATATATATATATATATATAGAGAGAGAGAGAGAGAGAGAGAGAGAGAGAGAGAGAGAGATGGAGAGATACAAAAGTCCAGCACTCACTATGCTCCACAAAGCTGGGGTGCATCCCACATTATATACAAATAATGGTTCCAAAGAGAGCGCTCGCCATAAGCCAAAGTATATACTTAATCCAAAGTGTTGTGAATATTTTCGGGGAGTGACCCTGTCTTCTGACAAATAAAGAAAAAACAAGTGTACTCACCAAAAGTTACAATTTAAGTGCTAGTGTCGGTCGGCCGCCAGTCCCCGCGGGAGAACGCTCATGCGAAACCGGAAGTGACAGGAAACGTCATCACGCCAGGTTCCGGCGGCATACCGGGTCACCATTGGACAGTGTCTGTGTAAACAAAGTGGTTGCCATGGTGTTATATAATACTGAATTGCAAGGCATTGATACAAAATATACAAACCTATAGGCAATGCCCGAGTAACGAGAAGTTCTTAATCAATGTGTTATCTATTGAAAGTGTATATTACGGTGTGACATTGAGTGTGAGATCGTGAAAATTATTACTATAAAAACTTAATGTTAAAAAAAGTTTACGGAAATAGCCTATGTGGGGCAAGATGAAAAGATAGACAACGTATATAGATAAATGCACAGGAGAGAAGATAATCAGAAAAGAAAAAATTATGTGTAAGTTCAATACTGTTGCCTATTATTACTTAGCCATAAAGGAGGCTAGTTTTACAGGTATATTACATAGTAAAGAGGTATATTGATGTGGGGAACTAAGTGTACTATCGCCTAACGGGTATGTCACTGGCTATGAAGACCTTCCATATTATAATGGTAAATCCAACGATAGTTAACCGAGAGACCAAAGGAACTAGATATACAATATTTCTTTACTTATTTATGAGTATATAAAATGTGTGTTGATGGCCTGGCCTGAAATAATGACACAGGGGATATAGAAAATGAAAAAGGGGGGGGGAACGCGCGCAGGGGGGGGGGGGGTATTGGGAAATGAGGGGTGCCTAAAAAGGGGGAAGTAGACAGGTGGGGGGAGAAGGTACAAGGTCGAAGGGAGAGGAAAAAGAGAGAACAAGAGATACAAGATGTGCCTATTAAAATAGGATAAGAACTATATAGAGGCTATGTCTCATATACCAATATGACTTACAGGTATAGGGGTTACCAATTATTATAATAAGACATGGTGGATGGTGACATATTGACAAAATATGGGTAGCTATCTGCTGTTCGCCAACTAGACACGTATGTATCTTGAAAGAAGTGGTAGACCCCAAATATGGATCTCTTCTAAATGTTATAGTTGGCACGATTTTAAGCCATAAAGGAAATAAATGCAGAATCTATATCAGAGTCTGTAAGATTCTATTAAATCTATAAAAAGCAGTGCCAGTCCAGATGGGTGTTTAATCCATAGGGGACAAAAGTACAAGTTCATAGGGTCCTCTGGCCTCTCGTTGGAAAAGTTCGTCTACCCCTATCTCTTCCTCTCATTGAGGGGGTGGGGTAAGATGATCTATAAGAGTATATCTTAGATCTTTTACTCTATGCCTTTTTGGGAGAAATGTATGGCCACTGGTTGGTCTGCCTGCCTCTATCTATGGTGGTCCTGATTTCAGATCTATGGTTGGGCATTCTTGTGCGGAGGTCATCTGTCGTTGTAACAAAAGTCATACGTGTCCCTATATCTCCTTTCCCACTTTTCTTGTTTTTTTCAGCTGTTGTTCCTTGCTTTTCTGTAGTTCTGTAGTACTTTGACCGGGTCCAGCTCTAAATTTATGATAAATTACAGCGAAGGACACGGTAAGACTTTCTGATCTTCGATTGTATAAAAAGGAGGGTACACTGCAGTCTACATTATACAGAAAAACCACAGATCGCAATTCAATTCTCCACTACACCAGCTGTCACCCCCCGGCCCTTAAAAAGGCCCTGCCCATCTCACAACTTAAAAGAGTAATAAGGAAAAATACAGAACAGCCTAATACCATTATACAACTGAATGAGATGCAAGACAGATTCCAACAGAGGAGGTACCCGGTCAAAGTACTACAGAAATCAAGAAACAACAGCTGCAAAAACAAGAAAAAGTGGAAAAGGAGAATAAAGGGACACGTATGACTTTTGTTACGACATATAT
Source organism: Bombina bombina (assembly GCF_027579735.1). Classification (NCBI taxonomy): domain Eukaryota; kingdom Metazoa; phylum Chordata; class Amphibia; order Anura; family Bombinatoridae; genus Bombina; species Bombina bombina. The sequence goes on along the minus strand of NC_069507.1, from coordinate 79,167,791 downwards.
CCAGGACAAACAGGGGATATCCAGAGCATTACAGAAGAACTGGCAGATAATCGCTATTGATAACAATCTGCCACTAATGAATATGCTGGTCCTAAGGAGTGGGATTCAAAAGAGCAAGATCACTCAGGGACAGTTTGGTACACACAGATCTGATCCACTGTATCAAAAAGCCACTTGGCTACAGGGAAGACCCGGAAGTTACTGATGCCTATGGTGTACCACCTGTAATGGATTAACCACGAGGCTCTTATTTTACCCATCCATAACGTGGCAAGAAATACTACCACAAACACAGACTTACGGTGTACTACTGCATACGTGTCTATCTGCTTCATTGCTACTTGTGGCCTATTATAGTAGGCAAGTCGACAGACGAGCCTCCACACAAGAATGGCCAACCATAGATCTGCAATCAGGACCACCATAGATAGAGCCAGGCAGACCAACTGTGGCCAGACATTTTCTCCAAAAAGGCCATACAGTAAAAAGATCTAAGATATACTCTTATAGATCATGTACCCCCACTAACGAGAGGAGGAGTTAGGGGTAGAATACTCTTATAATGAGAGGCCAGATGGACCTATGAACTTGGTACTTTGGTCCCCTATGGATTAAACACTCATCTGGACTGGCACAGTTTTTTTTATAGATTTACATAGAATCTTACAGACTCTTATATAGATTCTGCATTGACTTCCTTTATGGCTTAAAATCTTGCCAACTATAACATTTGGAAGAGATCTCAATGTGGGGTCCACCACTTCTTTCATAGATACACTAGTGACTAGTTGGAGGAACAGCAGATAGCTACCATATTTTGTCAATGGGGCCTATTTATTAAAGGTCTTGCGGACTCCTGATTTTGGCCAATCGGCCGCCAGCAGGGAGGTGTCATTCAACCCGATCGTACTCGATCAGGTTTGATTTCCGGAAAATTCCTGTCCGCCTCATCAGAGCAGGCGGACAAGGGTTATGGTAGAGCAGCAGTCCTTTAGACCGCTTCATAACTTGGCTGCTTCATAACTTGTGTTTCTGGCGAGTCTGAAGACTCGCCAGAGAACACGGGCCCATAACTAGCCGTTTGGAGCTTGATAAATGGGCCTCAATATGTCACCCACTCACCATAGTCTTATTACTATTAATTGGTAACCTATACCTGTAAGTCATATTGGTATCTGACACATAGCTTCTATATAGTTCTTATCCTATTTTAATAGCACATCTTGTATCTCTTGTTCTCTCTTTTATCCCTCCCCTTTTACCTTTCTCCTTCTTCTCCCCCTTCCTCTTCCCCCCATTTCCCCGTAATGCCCATGTTCCCCCCTTTTCATTTCTATATTCCCTGTGTTATTAGTTCAGCCAAGACCCTCAACACACATTTTATATACTCATAATTAGTAAAGAAATATTGTATATCTAGTTCTTTGGTATCTGGTTAATAAATTGAGCTTACCCTTAAATATGGAGGTTTCATAGCCAGTGACATACCCGTTAGGGATAGTAACCATTGTTCCCCCACAATATACTTTTACTTGTGTAATATACCTATAAAACTAGCCTCCTTTATGGACTAAGTAATATAGCCGTATCTGGCTTACAACATAAATTTTTTCTTTCTGATTTTCTTCTCTCCTTTTATCTATATATGTTGACTATCTTTTCATCTTGCCCCACATAGGCATTTTTTAACATCTGGTTGTATATAGTAATAATTTTTCATGATCTCACACTCAATGTCACACCGTAATATACACTTTCAATAGATAAACACATGATTTAAGATCTTCTCGTTACTCGGGCATTGCCATAGGTTTGTATATTTAGTAAATGCCTTGCCAATTTACGTATTATATCACACCATGGCAACCACTTTGTTTACACAGGACACCCTTTCCCAATGGTGACCCGGTATGCCGCCGGAACCCTGCGTGATGACATCACCTGTCACCTCCCGTTTCAAATGAGCATTCTCACGTGGGGCTGGCAGCCGACTGACACTAGCACTTAAATTAGTAAGTTTAGAGTGAGTACACTTGTTTTTGTTTCTTGTCTGATGACGGGGGGTCACTCACCACGGAAAACATTCACAACATTTTGGATTAAAATATATACTTTGGCTTATGGCGTGTGCTCTCTTTGGATCCTTTATTTATATATATATTTATATATAATTTTTTTACTAAATTGTAAAATCATTTTATGTGGATATGCTGAACATGATAAAAGGATACAAAGACAAATACTGCAACAGGATATACATATTTTATCATAAATCTATCTTGGAAATAACAGATTTACTTGTTAATCTGAATCAGGGAAGGTATGTAATGCATAGGTCATAAAAATAATTAACTTGTTATATGCCTAATTAGGTGAGCAGTGTTTTCTATTTTTGAAAGTTGATAGCACTGATCAATATTGATTGGTCCTCTAATGTTCTTCCAGAACTTGGCAAATGTCCATCTGGCTGTTGGAGATAAATGACTAAGCAATATCTGAAAATTTGTATTTACTACTGTAATTTGTCTTATAGAGCTCAATATGCTACTATCTAAATTGAAAAAGTCATCCAAATACATTTTAAAATTCTTAATTTCCTATCAAATTTATTAAAGGGACATTAAATATTTAATTAAAAATTATGGTTGATACAATCTCACTAGAGAACTTAATAAGACAAAAATCTGTAACTTTGGCTTCCTTCAGGCAAACTCTGTAACTGTACAAATCAATAGCAGATACAGAAAAATGGTGTTATTTTCAATAACATTTTTGGTAATAGAGTTTGAATTTGACCTCTTTTGGGTGGGTGGGACAAACAAAGGTGTTTTAAAAAGAAATTCTACACCTTAATAACATTCTTATTATTTTCACAGTATCATACCCATGAACCTCCACTATTTAGTACTAGGTTTAATCATTAAAAAAATATTTATTTGATGAGTCTGATTATTTTACTTCCCTCTACCATTCCAATTACGGTGGCCATATTGCTACTTTATAGTAGGACACATGAAAAATACATATGTCAGAGTTCTAATAATGAAAAATTCCTAAAAACAATTTCTTTAAACAGGACTCTACCATATGTATTTTTTAATATGTTTTTTCCCTTAAATCAGCGGTATGGTAGTACTAATTCCAACACCCTATTGTATTGCCATTCTACATATTAAATTCAGCCATCAAAGCAGAACAAAAATCCTAAAAACATACAGCCCTTGTTTGTCCCATCTGAGAGTTGTCCATTGTGCTGAAGAAAGAGGAAATAAGCTATTCTTTAGTATTACAAATTGTCATTGTGCCTGAAGAAAGAGGAAATAAGCCTACTCTTTAGTATACAAATTGTGATTGTGCTGAAGAACAGAGGAAATAAGCTACTCTTTAGTATACAAATTGTCATTGTGCAGATGGGAGAGGAAACAAGCTACTCTTTAGTACACAAATTATCATTGTGCTGACTGGGAGAGGAAACAAGCTATCACTTATGTGCACAAATTATCATCTGTGCTGATAGGGGAGGAACAAGCTACTCTATAGTACACAAATTATCATTGTGCTGATGTGGAGAGGAAACAAGCTACTCTTTAATGCACAAATTATCATTGTGCTGAAGGAAAGAGGAAACAAGCTACTCTCTTAGTACACAAATTGGTCATTGTGCTGATGAGGGGAGGAAACAAGCTACACTTTAGTACACAAATTATCATTGTGCTGATAGGGAGGAAACAAGCTACTCTTTAGTACACAAATCATCATTGTGCTGATAGGGGAGGAAACAAGCTACTCTTTAGAACAACAAATCATCATTGTGCTGATAAGGGGAGGAAACAAGCTACTCTTTAGTACACTAATTATCATTGTGCTAATGGGAGAGGAAACAAGCTACTCTTTAGTACACAAATTGTCATTGTGCTGAAGAAAGAGGAAACGAGCTACTCTTAGGACAAAATATTATCATTCGCTGATGGGAGAGGAAACAAGCTACTATTTAGTACACAAATATCATTGTGCTGATAGGGGAGGAAACAAGCTACTATTTAGTATACAAATTGTCATTGTGCTGATGGGAGAGGAAACAAGCTACTCTTTAGTACACAAATCATCATTGTGCTGATGGGAGAGGAAACAAACTACTCTTTAGTACACAAATCATCATTGTGCTGATGGGAGAGGAAACAAGCTACTCTTTAGTACACAAATCATCATTGTGCTGATAGGGGAGGAAACAAGCTACTCTTTAGTACACAAATCATCATTGTGCTGATAGGGGAGGAAACAAGCTACTCTTTAGTACACAAATCATCATTGTGCTGTTGGGAGAGGAAACAAGCTACTCTTTAGTACACAAATTATCATTGTGCTGTTGGGAGAGGAAACAAGCTACTCTTTAGTACACAAATCATCATTGTGCTGTTGGGAGAGGAAACAAGCTACTCTTTAGTACACAAATTATCATTGTGCTGATAGGGGAGGAAACAAGCTACTCTTTAGTGCACAAATTATCATTGTGCTGATGGGAGAGGAAACAAGTTACTCTTTAGTACACTAATTATCATTGTGCTAATGGGAGAGGAAACAAGCTACTCTTTAGTACACAAATCATCATTGTGCTGATAGGGGAGGAAACAAGCTACTCTTTAGTACACAAATCATCATTGTGCTGTTGGGAGAGGAAACAAGCTACTCTTTAGTACACAAATTATCATTGTGCTGTTGGGAGAGGAAACAAGCTACTCTTTAGTACACTAATTATCATTGTGCTGATAGGGGAGGAAACAAGCTACTCTTTAGTACACAAATTATCATTGTGCTGATAGGGGAGGAAACAAGCTACTCTTTAGTGCACAAATTATCATTGTGCTGATAGGGGAGGAAACAAGCTACTGTTTAGTACACTAATTATAATTGTGCTGATAGGGGAGGAAACAAGCTACTCTTTAGTACACTAATTATCATTGTGCTGATAGGGGAGGAAACAAGCTACTCTTTAGTACACAAATTATCATTGTGCTAATGGGAGAGGAAACAAGCTACTCTTTAGTACACAAATCATCATTGTGCTGATGGGAGTGGAAACAAGCTACTCTTTAGTGCACAAATTATCATTGTGCTGATGGGAGAGGAAACAAGCTACTCTTTAGTACACAAATTATCATTGTGCTGATAGGGGAGGTAACAAGCTACTCTTTAGTGCACAAATTATCATTGTGCTGATGGGAGAGGAAACAAGCTACTCTTTAGTGCACAAATTATCATTGTGCTGATGGGAGAGGAAACAAGCTACTCTTTAGTACACAAATTATCATTGTGCTGATGGGAGAGGAAACAAGCTACTATTTAGTACACAAATCATCATTGTGCTGATGGGAGAGGTAACAAACTACTATTTAGTGCACAAATTATCATTGTGCTGATAGGGGAGGTAACAAGCTACTCTTTAGTGCACAAATTAACATTGTGCTGATGGGAGTGGAAACAAGCTACTCTTTAGTGCACAAATTATCATTGTGCTGATGGGAAAGGAAACAAGCTACTCTTTAGTACACAAATCATCATTGTGCTGATGGGAGTGGAAACAAGCTACTCTTTATTGCACAAATTATCATTGTGCTGATGGAGAGGAAACAAGCTACACTGTAGTACACAAATTATCATTGTGCCTGATAGGGATGGAAACAAGCTACTCTTATAGTACACAAATTATCATCGTGCTGATGGGAGAGGAAACAAGCTACTCTTTAGTACACAAAATCATCATTGTGCTGATGGGAGAGGAAACAAACTACTCTTAGTACACCAAATCATCATTGTGCTGATGGGAGAGGAAACAAGCTACTCTTGAGTACACAAATCATGATTGTGCTGATGGGAGAGGAAACAAACTACTCTTTAGTACACAAATCATCATTGTGCTGATGGGAAGGGAAACAAGCTACTCTTTAGTACACAATTATCAATGTGCTGATGGAAGAGGAAACAAGCTACTATTTAGTACACAAATCATCTTTGTGCTGATAGGGGAGGAACAAGCTACTCTTTAGTACACAACTTATCATTGTGCTGATCAGGGGAGGAAACAAGCTACTCTTTAGTACACAAATTATCATTGTGCTGATGGGAGAGGAACAAGCTACTGCTTTAAGTACAACAAATCATTCATTGTGCTGATAGGGGGAGGAAACAAGCTACTCTTTAGAACACTAATTATCATTGTGCTGATAGGGGAGGAAACAAGTTACTATTTAGTACACTAATTATCATTGTGCTGATAGGGGAGGAAACAAGCTACTCTTTAGTATACAAATTGTCATTGTGCTGATGGGAGAGGAAACAAGCTACTCTTTAGTACACAAATTATCATTGTGCTGATGGGAGAGGAAACAAGCTACTCTTTCTTTAGTACACTAATTATCATTGTGCTGATAGGGGAGGAAACAAGCTACTCTTTTAGTATACAAATTGTCATTGTGCTGATGGAGAGGAAACAAGCTACTAACTTAGTGCACAAATCATCATTGTGCTGATGGGAGAGGAAACAAGCTACTCTTTAGTGCACAAATTATCATTGTGCTGATGGGAGAGGAAACAAGCTACTCTTTAGTACACAAATCATCATTGTGCTGATGGGAGAGGAAACAAGCTACTCTTTTGTACACAAATTATCATTGTGCTGATGGGAGAGGAAACATGCTACTCTTTAGTGCACAAATTATCATTGTGCTGATAGGGGAGGAAACAAGCTACTCTTTAGTACACAAATTATCATTGTGCTGATGGGAGAGGAAACAAGCTACTCTTTAGTACACTAATTATCATTGTGCTGATAGGAGAGGAAACAAGCTACTCTTTAGTACACTAATTATCATTGTGCTGATAGGGAGAGGAAACAAGCTACTCTTTAGTATACAAATTGTCATTGTGCTGATGGGAGAGGAAACAAGCTACTCTTTAGTACACAAATTATCACTGTGCTAATGGGAGAGGAAACAAGCTACTCTTTAGTACACAAATTATCATTGTGCTGATGGGAGAGGAAACAAGCTACTCTTTAGTGCACAAATTATCATTGTGCTGATGGTAGAGGAAACAAGCTACTCTTTAGTGCACAAATTAACATTGTGCTGATGGGAGAGGAAACAAGCTACTCTTTAGTGCACAAATTAACATTGTGCTGATAGGGGAGGAAACAAGCTATTCTTTAGTGCACAAATCATCATTGTGCTGATGGGAGAGGAAACAAGCTACTCTTTAGTACACAAATTATCATTGTGCTGATGGGAGAGGAAACAAGTTACTCTTTAGTACACAAATTATCATTGTGCTTATGGGAGAGGAAACAAGTTACTCTTTAGTACACAAATTATCATTGTGCTGATGGGAGAGGAAACAAGTTACTCTTTAGTACACAAATTATCATTGTGCTGATGGGAGAGGAAACAAGCTACTCTTTAGTACACTAATTATCATTGTGCTGATGGGAGAGGAAACAAGTTACTCTTTAGTACACAAATTATCATTGTGCTTATGGGAGAGGAAACAATTTACTCTTTAGTACACAAATTATCATTGTGCTGATGGGAGAGGAAACAAGTTACTCTTTAGTGCACAAATTACCATTGTGCTTATGGGAGAGGAAACAAGCTACTCTTTAGTGCACAAATTATCACTGTGCTGATGGGAGAGGAAACAAGCTACTCTTTAGTACACAAATTATCATTGTGCTGATGGGAGAGGAAACAAGCTACTCTTTAGTACACTAATTATCATTGTGCTGATGGGAGAGGAAACAAGTTACTCTTTAGTACACAAATTATCATTGTGCTGATGGGAGAGGAAACAAGTTACTCTTTAGTACACAAATTATCATTGTGCTGATGGAAGAGGAAACAAGTTACTCTTTAGTACACAAATTATCATTGTGCTGATGGGAGAAGAAACAAGTTACTCTTTAGTACACAAATTATCATTGTGCTGATGGGAGAGGAAACAAGCTACTCTTTAGTACACTAATTATCATTGTGCTGATGGGAGAGGAAACAAGTTACTCTTTAGTACACAAATTATCATTGTGCTGATGGAGAGAGGTAAACAAGCTACTCTTTAGTACACTAAATTATCCATTGTGCTGATGGGGGGAGGAGGAAACAAGTACTCTTTAGTACACAAATTACATTGTGCTGATGGTGAGGGAAACAAGCTCACTCTTTAGTACACTAATTATCATTGTGCTGATGGGAGAGGAAACAAGTTACTCTTTAGTACACCAAATTATCATTGTGCGATGGGAGAGGAAACAAGTACTCTTTTATACACAAATTATCATTAGTGCTGATGGGAGAGGAAACAAGTTACTCTTTAGTACACACATTATCATTGTGCTGATGGGAGAGGGAAACAAGTTACTCTTTAGTACAAACAAATTATCATTTTGCTGATTGGAGAGGAAAACAGTACTCTTTAGTGCACAAATCATCATTGTGCTTATGGGAGAGGAAACAAGCTACTCTTAGTACACTAATTATCATTGTGCTGATGGAGAGGAAAACAAGTTACTCTTTTGTACACAAATTATCATTGTGCTGATGGGAGAGGAAACAAGTTACTCTTAGTACCACAAATTATCATTGTGCTGATGGAGAGGAAACAAGCTACTCTTTAGTACACTAATTATCATTGTGCTGTGGGAGAGGAAACAAGTTACTCTTTAGTACACAAATTATCATTGTGCTGATGGGAGAGGAAACAAGTTACTCTTTAGTACACAAAATTATCCTTGTGCTGATGGGAGAGGAAACAAGTTACTCTTTAGTAGACAAATTTATCATTGTGCTGATGGGAGAGGAAACAAGTTACTCTTTAGTGCACAATCATCATTGTGCTGATGGGAGAGGAAACAAGCTACCAATAGTGCACAATTGTTTTTAAAACAAAAATTGTTTAGACCACATACAGTTCTAAATAATTGCACACTGACAATTCAAATCATTATAAGCTTAATAATAACTTTCCTTAATACGTTTAATTGTTAAAGGAAAATGTTAAGCCATAGTGAAAATGTATGATAAGATACAGTGAATATTTTTCATTTTCATCAATATTTATTAATTACCTCTTTCTCTTAGTATGCTTTGTAAAAATGTAGTCCTTTTCAATTATGCAAAACTAAAGTAATCTCAGGAGTGTGTGAGCTTCTTGATCACTCAATGGTGACTTTGTGCGTGTGGCAATGATATACAATCACCGGTAGAGGTACCTTTAGCTTGTAGCAAGCAGTGGTGAGTCACTATAGGAACACCCATACATCTTCCTTCACTTACTATTACTTTTACACACTGTTCGGGCATGTTTCTTATCCAATTATAGATGCACTCTCATTATGTTTTCACACGCGCATCTTTAGTTTATCATAGAGTTGGTTATGTTAAAGGGACATAAAACCCAATTTTTTTTTATTAATGATTCAGATACAACATAAAATTTTAAAGGAACTTTCCACTGTAATTCTATCATCAATTTTTTTTCTTGTTATCCTTTGTTGAAAAGTAGGAAGTTAAGTACAGGGGCGTGTCATGTAGTGCTTCAAGCATGTGCACGCTACCTACCTAGGTATCTCTTCTACAATGAATAAGAGCAAATTAAACAAATTTGATAATAGAAGTAAATTAGACATTTTTTAAAATCTGAATCATGAAAGAGAATAAAATTGGGTTTCATGTCCCTTTAATTCACCATAAAGCTCCCTCTACAAGGCTGTTTGTATAATATTTGTATACCCACTGCTGCCATATAAAATACTAATGAAAAGGGGATATATTTCAACAAAAATACAGAGAAAAATAGGTCAGTTTGATAACAAAATTTAATTGGAATTTTTTTTTTTTTAATTATTATTTGTATACTTTATCTAAATCATAAAATGTAATTCTGACTTCCATGCCCTTTTAATATAACTGAAGTCTTATCCAAAGACTTTGTATTGACTTAGATTTTAAACTTTAAGCAGCATTTATGACTTGTTTCACTATGTACCTAAGAGTATTATTTGTTTTTGGTAATATTTATAAAGTCAATATGTGCTTTCTCTCACAGACTTTTCCCTGATGCCAGTAACGTAAATATTATCTAATGCAGTCATGAGATGGTTTTAATATCACTGATACTTCAGCAATGAAGTGAAACTTTGCAATGGTTTTAACAGGCCAAAACTTTGTAACCTAATCTGAAAATGCTATGTCTAATGGTGTGTACATAGTTTAGTAATTCTATGAGGCTTTAAAAAAATAAAAAAATAAAAAAATAAAACTGTGACTGCACTAAAATGAATAAGTCTTAATTACAAACCTTTTTGCTTGACATAAAATCTTGTTTATAGTATTTGAAAGACACATTTAGAGTCTAGATACTTCTATTTGTAAAAAAAATATGTCAAACTTTAACATTGCAATCTGTGATACATTATATAGATATTTATGAAATTTGGCACTTGAAAATATGTTGCTAAAGACACAAACAAGTCCATCATATGATAAAGTGTATCTAAGGTTATCACAATCCAGTAGCAGTTCCAGGGGGTTATGGGGAGGTTTTCAAGTACCTCTATAAATACATGTATCACACTTAAAGGGGCATGAAACCCAAAACAATAAATTACTTTCATGATTCAGGTAGAGCATACAACTTTAAATAACTTTCCAATTTACTTGTATTATCATATTTGCTTAAAGGGACAGTCCCCAGTTTTGCACAACCAGCACATTTATAATAATATACTTTTTACCTCTGTGATTACCTTGTATCTAAGCCTCTTCTGACAGCCCCTGATCACATGACTGTGACTATTAAAAATGCATTGACTTGCATTTTAGTACTGTGTTGTGTCTAACTCTTAAATAACTTCCCGGGCATGAACACATTGTTATCTATATGCCCCCACATGAACTATCAGTCACCTGTGTGAAAAGCAATACAAAAGCATGTGATTAAGAGGCTGTCAATAGAGCCTTTGAAACAGGCAGATATTTAGAGGTTTCATCTTATAAATTATATTAATCTAACAATGTTGGAATGGGTAGTAAAGGCGCTATCTATCTTTTTAAACAATAACATTTTTTCAGTAGACTGTCCCTTTAATTTTCTCTGTATCCCTTATAAAAGGGGAATCAATATACTCCTGGAAGCTAAATGAACACAATAGGTAAGCCCAATGACATATTTGTCCACTGTCCAGCCACCAATCAGCATATACCTTCCAGTAGTGAATTTCTGCTCCTGAGTCTACCTTTCAACAAATTATACAAAAGAATAAAGCAAATAAGATATAAATTAAGTGCTCTATCGGAATCATAACTTACACTGTTTTTTTTAACCTCAGGCAAGGTTGCTGGTAAGTCCTTTTTTTTACTTCTCATTTGCTCTTCCCAGAAGATGGAGTGAAGGAAAAGTATGATTTTTAGGGAAAGCCAAGAGAAAGAAAAGTCAACTCTCATTACCACTCTGTACCCATTATCATTGTAGTGACCTATATTAAAAACTCCACATTTTTTAGATTAGAAGCAAATTTTCAATTTGCCTTTCATTGACCCAAATAATGGTGTCTCTAAACACAGACATGCATTCCTAATTTTTTTGCAAGTACAATCAAACTCTTCACACTAGGTCATGAACGTGCCATCACATAATTTAAGGAAAACATTCTAAAAGTTCCATGAACTTGTATCTAAAATCATCTTTTAAACAAAAACAATTAAACAATTTGGTATAACATGCTGCCAAATGCATTAATTAAAGGACCGTGTACCCCCATTTTACCCTTTAATTTGTTTTCAAATATCCATTTTACTTGATGAAGTTAGGATAGGCAAATGTTTCTAAAAATTCGAAATTTAAAACGAATTTTGATACATTCGTTTGTTCAAAACGTATGTCGAATGTTTATATAACATTCTATTTTTGATTTTTTGTTTTCGAATTTTTCATTAAATTCGAAAATATTCGTTCCAATAATAGAATGTTTAGCTATGTATTCATTCAATTTCGAAATGTAATATTCTAATTTGAATGTGACATTCAATTCAAAATAGTATTTCTAGTCTACATCTGTGTTTAATAAATGTAATAATTCGAATTTGAATGCTACATTCAAATGTCACATTCGAATTTGAAATAGTATTTCTTGTCTAATACTGTGTTTTAAATGTAATATTCGAATTCAAATGTCAAATTCAAATTCGAAATCACATTCAAATTCAAATAGTATTTCTAGTCTAATACTCTGTTTTTTAAATGTATATTTTGAATTTGAATGTGATATTCAATTTGAATGCAACATTCAAATTCAAAATAATATTTCTAGTTTTAATACTGTGTTTTTAAATGTAATATTCAAATTTGAATGTGATATTCGATTCAAATGTGATATTCAAATTCAAAATAGTGTTTTATAGTCTACAGTGTGTTTTATAAATGTAATATTCAAATTCGAAAGTGATATTCAAAAACTGTAAATAACATTTGAAAATCGATTTTTTTAAGAATATTCGTTATATCAACATTCTATTATGTAAATCAAATTTCTACAGTAACATTTGTTTTAACATTCAAATTTGAATATAAACACATTCGCCCATCCCTAGCTGGAGTGTCCCTTTAATAAAATTTAATGAGTATATACAAATGCCATATGAGCAATGACTTAGATTAATTAATTAATTTTTACTTAATTGATTAATCAATTGATAAATTCATTAATTCACTGTAGAGTGTTCACTAGATGTTGTAAATTATTTTATCTAAAGCTTTAGTTTAACTGTAAAGTACCACACACAAAAAGCAGTCTCCCCTTGATAACAAAATGCTAGTAAAAATGATATATATTTGTTTGTGTTTAAATAAATTATATATACGTACAAAACATCTGGCTACAATGATTTGTGAAGGCAGGTCTCTAAATAGTGTACAGATATCAAATAAAATACCAGATTGATATGTTAAAAATATTATATAAAATGTTCATCATAATTAATATCAAATATAGCATATTTTATACTGCTATAAATTTGACAAATCCTGTTTTTTAAGATGATTGATACTGTATTTTAATGTGAAGTTTTCTTTTTGATATATTGCAAGTCACTAGTGAGATTCTGATTTGTTTGGCTTCAATAAATAACACATACTTGGACAGAAATAATTGCTAAGAAAATCAACTAGGTGTAATAATGTTGTCAAGAAATATGTAACATAAGGACATATTGCAAAGCTTATCAGTTAAGAAGTATCAACACACACATATACAAACACATACATACATAAACACACACATAAACACAGACACACACATGCATACACACTCACAAACACACGCACACACACGCACACACGCACATACAAACACACAAACACACACACATACATAAACATACACACATACATAAACACACACATATACACAGAAAAAAACACATGCATATACTCACATACTCAGACACACACGCACATAAAGACACACGCAAACACAAACACATACAGACACACACAAACATACACACATACACAGATGTGCATACATACACACAGATACACATGCCCAAATACACATACACATGTACACAATGACACACAGACACACACACAAATACATACACACAGAAAACACATGCATACATTCACAAACATACACACAAACACTTATACACACACACATACACATGCATACATACAAACACACACATACGCACACACATTCACACAATCACAATCACAAACATACACACACCACCACATGAATACACACACAGATACACATATACATACACACACATACAAACACACATACACACATACATACACACATACACACAATTGCACACATACATACACCACCACACGCATGCACACACACATACACACATGCACACGATCACACTCATAAACACACACATCATACATACACATATACACACACGCATACACACACACATATCATCATGAACATTTGCAAACTGTTCTTGTTATATTTTGCATCTAATTCTATTAATTATGTTAACTGCTAATTTTTGTTAGTTTGTGTATAGGTACTAAAGTGACTAAAATAATATCAATGGTTTTAAATTTACTTAAAGGGACAGTAAACAGCTTGTAATTACAAGACATTTCTAAGTCTAAATATGTTTTAAAACATCTTGCTTGCTACAATTGTTTTTAATTTGTCAAACTCCCCCTACCATTTGCCTTATTTAGAGGAGCCTGTTGAGGCTTGAATCTTCAGATGAGGCTAGTCATGGTCATTATATTAATATAAAGTGCATTTTTTTGGTTGTTTTCCGCTAAGCCCAATTAAAGACACATCTATATCATGGTTAGCACTTTTCAGAACTAAATTAGATGAAAAAGGGGCAAAATGAACAATGTAAGTATATTGTAATGTTATTTTACCATGCATAACTAAACATTTTATATAAAAAAAATAATCTTGAGGTATGTTCTGTCCCATTTATTGTATTTTCTTATTCTTATATCAATCAATGTGCCAATAATCACAGAAAGAAAAAAAAATCCCAATAAACATGCAGCCCTTAGATGCTAAAATCCCTTAAGAGTCAGACTCAGTAATTCCAATATGCTCAGAGAGAGGAAGAAACAAATTAAATGGAAAGTAGTGTGTTATCCTTAAAGGGGCATTAACCCCTTATAGGGACATCTAAAGTAAAAAATAAAGTTTCATGATTCAGATAGAAATTTAATTCCATTATAAACTGGTACAGGTTTTGTTTTTTATATTCACACTTTCTGAGGCAGCAGCTCCTACTGAGCATGTGCAAGAGTTTCACAATTGTGTATAATATATATAGTCTGTTATTGGCTGATGGGTGTCACATGATCATATTGAAGTACATTTATTTTATTATATATATATATATATATAAGTATATATTTAATATATATATATATATATATATATATATATTTTATATAAGATTTAGCATTTTATATTACCATTGAAAAGTGTTTAATGTCCCTTTAACAGACTGGATCTCATCAACAGCTATTTTTGCATGCCTCAAAAGGATAAGATTTAAAAAAATGCACATTAGGGACAGATATGGGGACAGTTTTCTCTCAGTTTTCATAGCTGGAAATTCTCCAATGTTCAGACTTTAAATACAGGAAAAAGGAGCAAAATAAATAATGAAAGTACCTTGCAAGGATGTTTTACTATGTATAATTAAGAATTTTATATTTACAATCTTAATGTGTTTTCCTGCCCCTTTAATGGCTTCTAGAATATTGATCTGTGGCCCCCAATGTGTTGGAAAGTTGGCAATCACTGGCTTACATAATAAAATCTTTGGCACTCAGCGTCTCTTTGGACTGAGTGGAGATTGTGAAAACATTGTGTACTTCTGAATCTTTAATTACCCTGAAGCAAATGGCAAAATCTGTGTTTAATATGTAATGTCACAATTTTTTGATTAGCCCTATTTATATAGATGCATGTGTCTAAATCAAACAAATTACAATATACTATGGATAGATGCTCTAAAGTGAGATCAACGTGATTTACTTTTTGCAACATTATAATACTGTTACTAGACTAAAGATATTGAAGCATTTCAAAGCATCTATTTTATTCTTTTGTGATCAAGTAGGGACAAAATGATACAGTGATAGAGTGAAAAATTCTCAATTCCTACTTGGAAGAATGAAATGTCAAAGTTATTTACCTCAAACATATATATTTTGATTAAAATAAAACAGATTTAAGCATTTACTAAGATGTTCTAAAGACGAGAAACTTAATAAAAAATAATGTCTTTTCAAGACTATAATAATGATAGAATTATATGGTCGATCAATAATCCTGTCAGTCTAATTATTGTGTTTCTCACAATTTATGCTTCCATATGCCAGAATAGTTCTAAATTTAATCTAACTTTTATTTTTTTCTCAAATAGTTCTTTCCGTACTGTCTACCGGTAATATTTACTAAATTCTTTATTTTGTAGTTTTAGCTGCACACATTAATCTGCTGTCTCATCTCCATTTAGAAACTGCCTAAGTAAACTTTTGCATTTCAGAGGCTTCACATTACTGCTGGTTCCACTTTCATTAGTTTTTGAAGAGATTACTAACAGACATTTAGAAATTTGTGGGGGCAGTTGGTTGATTAAAAGAAAAGTTAAGATAAATCCACAGTGAAATAGTTTATCAAGGTTTAGCTGAGCAAATTAACTAAATATTTACAAGAGCTCTTCAAATCTTTGATAATCATCTTAAAGGGACAGTCTAGTGCAAAATAAGCTTTCATGATTCAGATAG
This sequence comes from Bombina bombina, assembly GCF_027579735.1. Taxonomy (NCBI): domain Eukaryota; kingdom Metazoa; phylum Chordata; class Amphibia; order Anura; family Bombinatoridae; genus Bombina; species Bombina bombina. The sequence continues at coordinate 79,151,471 of NC_069507.1, read as the reverse complement.
CGCATGTAATTTTTAACAACTTTCCAATTTACTTTTATCACCGATTTTGCTTTGTTCTCTTGGTATTCTTAGTTAAAAGCTAAACCTAGGCAGTTAATATGCTAATTTCTTAGACCTTGAAGGCCGCCTCTAATCTAAATGCATTTTGATCGTTTTTCACCACTAGAGGGCATTAGTTCATGTGTTACATATAGATAACATTGAGCTCATGCACGTGAATTTACCATGGAGTCCGCTCTGATTGGCTAAAATGCAAGTCTGTCAAAAGCACTGAAATAAGGGGGCTGTCTGCTGAGGCTTAGATACAAGGTAATTACAGAGGTAAAATGTGTATAAATATAACTGTGTTGGTTAAGCAAAACTGGGGAATTGGTAATAAAGGGATTATCTGTCTTTTAAAAAAAACAAAAATTCTGGTATTGACTGTCCCTTTAAAGGACCAGTAAATACAGTAGATTAGTATAATCAACTAATACATGATAAAAAGGCAATGCACTAGTACTTAGGGGCTAATTTATCAAGGGTCGAATGGCCCCTGAAGCCCCTGTTTCCATGCGAGCCTGAAGGCTTGCCGGAAACAGAATTTTAAGACCGCTGTTCCTTAACTGGTCCGCTGCCTCTGAGGCTGATGACATCAATATGCCTGACCCTATATGATCGGTTTGATTGACAACCCCCTGCTAGCGGCTGATTGGCTGTGAATCTGCAGGGGCCGGCATTGCACAAGCAGTTCACCAGAACTGCTTGTGCAATTTTAAATGCTGACAGCGTATGCTGTCGGAATTCAGTGATGTCCGCCAGACATTGATAAATCGGCCCCATAGTCTGAACCTCAAATGAAAGTTTATTTTTGAATTGAGTGTTCTTTTAATAAGATGTAAATAGACAGAATTGTCTCATGAAGTTCTATAAAATTGTATTTGATGTAGATTAGTGATCTAGAATAAAAAAATATGAAGATTCATTTTATTATTTTTTGGAAACACTTAGGCCTAGATTTGGAGTTTGGCGGTAGCCGTGAAAACCAGCGTTAGAGGCTCCTAACGCTGGTTTTAGGCTACCGCCGGTATTTGGAGTCAGTCAAAAAAGGGTCTAACGCTCACTTTTCAGCCGCGACTTTTCCATACCGCAGATCCCCTTACGTCATTTGCGTATCCTATCTTTTCAATGGGTATTTAGAGTCGTGTCTGAAGTGAGCGTTAGAAATCTAACGACAAAACTCCAGCCGCAGAAAAAAGTCAGTAGTTAAGAGCTTTCTGGGCTAACGCCGGTTCATAAAGCTCTTAACTACTGTGCTCTAAAGTACACTAACACCCATAAACTACCTATCTACCCCTAAACCGAGGTCCCCCCACATCGCCGACACTCGATTAAATTTTTTTTAACCCCTAATCTGCCGACCGCCACCTACGTTATCCTTATGTACCCCTAATCTGCTGCCCCTAACACCGCCGACCCCTGTATTATATTTATTAACCCCTAACCTGCCCCCCCACAACGTCGTCGCCAGCTACCTACAATAATTAACCTCTAATCTTCTGACCGCAAAGCGCCGCCACCTACATTATAGCTATGTACCCCTAATCTGCTGCCCCTAACACCACCGACCCCTATATTATATTTATTAACCCCTAATCTGCCACCCTCAACGTCGCCTCCACCTGCCTACACTTATTAACCCCTAATCTGCCGACCGGACCGCACCGCTATTATAATAAAGTTATTAACCCCTAATCCGCCTCACTAACCCTATAATAAATAGTATTAACCCCTAATCTGCCCTCCCTAACATCGCTGACACCTAACTTCAAACATTAACCCCTAATCTGCCGACCGGAGCTCACCGCTATTCTAATAAATGTATTAACTCCTAAAGCTAAGTCTAACCCTAACACTAACACCCCCCTAAGTTAAATATAATTTAAATCTAACTAAATTAATAAACTATTATTAAATAAATTATTCCTATTTAAAGCTAAATACTTACCTGTAAAATAAATCCTAATATAGCTACAATATAAATTATAATTATATTATAGCTATTTTAGGATTTATATTTATTTTACAGGTAACTTTGTATTTATTTTAAAAAGTACAATAGCTATTAAATAGTTAAGAACTATTTAATAGCTACCTAGTTAAAATAATTACAAAATTACCTGTAAAATAAATCCTAACCTAAATTACAATTAAACCTAACACTACACTATCAATAAATAAATTAAATAAAATACCTACAATTACCTACAATTAAACCTAACACTACACTATCAATAAATTAATTAAATACAATACCTACAAATAACTGCAATGGAATAAACTAACTAAAGTACAAAAAATAAAAAAGAACTAAGTTACAAAAAATAAAAAAATATTTACAAACATAAGAAAAATATTACAACAATTTTAAACTAATTACACCTACTCTAAGCCCCCTGATAAAATAACAAAGCCCCCAAAATAAAAAAAATGCCCTACCCTATTCTAAATTACTAAAGTTCAAAGCTTAGTTTAAAATTGTTGTAATATTTTTCTTATGTTTGTAAATATTTTTTTATTTTTTGTAACTTAGTTCTTTTTTATTTTTTGTACTTTAGTTAGCTTATTTCATTGTATTTATTTGTAGGAATTGTATTTAATTTATTTATTGATAGTGTAGTGTTAGGTTTAATTGTAGATAATTATAGGTATTTTATTTAATTAATTTATTTATAGTGTAGTGTTAGGTTTAATTGTAACTTAGGTTAGGATTTATTTTAAAGGTAAATTTGTAATTATTTTAACTATTTTAGCTATTAAATAGTTCTTAACTATTTAATAGCTATTGTACCTGGTTAAAATAAATACAAAGTTACCTGTAAAATAAATATAAATCCTAAAATAGCTATAATGTAATTATAATTTATATTGTAGCTATATTAGGATTTATTTTACAGGTAAGTATTTAGATTTAAATAGGAATAATTTATTTAATAAGAGTTAATTAATTTCGTTAGATTAAAATTATATTTAATTTAGGGGGGTGTTAGTGTTAGGGTTAGACTTAGCTTTAGGGGTTAATACATTTATTAGAATAGCGGTGAGCTCTAGTCGGCAGATTAGGGGTTAATAATTGAAGTTAGGTGTCGGCAATGTTAGGGAGGGCAGATCAGGGGTTAATACTATTTATTATAGGGTTAGTGAGGCGGATTAGAGGTTAATAACTTTATAATAATAGCGGTGCGGTCCGCTCGGCAGATTAGGGGTTAATAAGTGTAGGCAGGTGGAGGCAACGTTGTGGGGGGCAGATTAGGGGTTAATAAATATAATATAGGGGTCGGCGGTGTTAGGGGCAGCAGATTAGGGGTACATAGGGATAATATAAGTAGCGGCGGTTTACGGAGCGGCAGATTAGGGGTTAAAAATAATATACAAGGGTCAGCGATAGCGGGGGCGGCAGAATAGGGGTTAATAAGTGTAAGGTTAGGGGTTTTTAGACTCGGGGTACATGTTAGAGTGTTAGGTGCAGACGTAGGAAGTGTTTCCCCATAGCAAACAATGGTGCTGCGTTAGGAGCTGAAAGCGGCTTTTTTGCAGGTGTTAGGTTTTTTTTCAGCTCAAACAGCCCCATTGTTTCCTATGGGGGAATCGTGCACAAGCACGTTTTTGAGGCTGGCCGCGTCCGTAAGCAACTCTGGTATCGAGAGTTGAAGTTGCGTTAAATATGCTCTACGCTCCTTTTTTGGAGCCTAACGCAGCCATTCTGTGGACTCTCAATACCAGAGTTATTTTAAAGGTGCAGCCAGAAAAAAGCCAGCGTTAGATACACGGGTCCTTACCGACAAAACTCTAAATCTAGCTGTTACAAACTCTATCTAGATACCAAAACCTTGAAATATAATTATTTTGATTATATTTGTTTTTTTCCTGATTATAACCCATTCCAAAACCTCCCGACTCTTAAAGGCACACTGAACCCAATTTTTTTCTTTCGTGATTCAGACAGAGCATGCAATTTTTTTTTTTTTAAATATTTTTATTATATTTCAACAGGTTTATACATTTTCATATAATTTCAAGGAAGAGAAAAAAAAAAAAAAAAATAGACAAACCATTAACATTAAGCATCAATAGACAATCCACAATGTTTCCCTGTCTCTGAGTTTTGGAAAGGGAATATTATTTGATCAATTTCTGTCTCTGTAAGTGATTTGATGAATGGTGCCCATTTTTTAAAAAAAAGCTTAATGTCAGATTCCTTATCAATGTTAGTATCTCGCTGCTCTAGAATACATTGTTTCTTAAGAAAATTCTTAATTTCTGATACTGTCGGCAAATTTCTTGACTTCCACTTTTTAAAAATTAAGTATCTAACTGCTAAAATAATTGAAATAATTAAATTCCCATTGGACCTATGCTCTTCTTGATTATTTAAGCAGAATATGACCTGGGTTAGAGAGAGATCCAGAGGGGATATTTTAAGTGACGTCTTTGCCCAGAATTCTATTTTATACCAACACTGTCTGATCAGTGGACAATCCCAGATCATATGTTTCAGATCTGCAGCCATCCTGGAGCATTTGGGACACTTATCAAAGTTTGAATTCTTAAGCTTAAATGCTTTTTCAGGGGTATAATAATATCTATGTATAAGTTTTAAATGAGCCTCCCTCCAGGTGGCAGAAATTGTAGCCTGAGACACCCTGCCAATAGAGGTTTTTATAAATTGACTATCGATATAATCCTGCGCCAAGTCTAGATTCCAATCCTGCGCTAATTTTTCAAGAAGGTGTTTCCCTTTGCCAACTCCCAATAAGTGGTAACATGGGGTGATAGACATCAGCCCGTTCTTAACTAATGAAAGCCAGTCCTCTAGACTACCTAAGTCCCATTGCCATTTAGATATCCGCATCATATCTATAATATAATGCCTTGTCTGTAAATATGCAAAGAACTCCTTGTTGGAGAGATTAAAGTTGTTTTTGAGTTCATCAAAGGATTTAATACATTTTCTTTCTTGATCCACAAAATATATAGGTTTGTCCAATCCCAATGTATACCAGTTTTTAATCACAGGTGAATCTAAGCCTGCCTGAAATTTGGGGTTGCCTATTAGAGGTAGATATTGTGAGACCTGACAATTTATATCTATAAGCTTTCCGATTCTTCTCCAGGCCCTCAAGGGGTTAAGGAACATTTTAAGTGATCTGATATTCACTGGATAGTCTTTAGGTTCACAATGTAGCAGGGCTTTTGGTAGGTATGGATAGCAAACTTTCTCTTCCAAGTTATTATTCAGCACGTAATCCTTGGAGAAGATCCAGTCGGCTGCAATTCGCGCTAGGAAAGCCAAGTTATACAACCTTATGTCTGGCAAGGCAAAGCCTCCATAAACTTTAGCAGATGACAATTTATTCAAAGAAATCCTAGGTCTAGCTTTTTGCCAGATAAATCTTCTGAGCATACTATTTATTAATCGTATGTCTCTTTCTAGGAGCATTATTGCTGTATTCTGTAAGACATAGAGCAATTTAGGGAAAAGAACCATCTTAAATAATGCTATCCGTCCAGAGATAGAGAGTGGCAGACTCTCCCAATTTCTAAGCTTATCTCTAAAAATTGAGATGACTGGTAGAATGTTAAACTTATATAGATCTTTTGGTTCACTTGGGATATTGATACCTAGATATTTAAACGAATCCTTAACTAGACGAAAGGAATATTGCTAGGGAAGAGTTATTTTTCCTAAGCCAGAATAGTTCTGACTTGGTAGTATTACTTTGTAGCCCGAGAAGGAGCCAAATTGGCCTATAATTTGTAATAATTTAGGGATATTGACTTTGCTGTTTGATAAATATATAAGGATATCGTCTGCATATAGAGCCAATTTTATTTCATACTCCCCTATTTTAATGCCTTCAAGTTGTTGCCTAATCGCAATTGCCAGGGGTTCAATACAGAGGTTGAAGAGGAGAGGGGAGAGGGGGCATCCCTGACGAGTTCCTCTGCCCAATACAATTTGGGGGGAGAGTAGATTATTTACAATTAGACTCGTATGCGGCTGATTGTATAAATTTTTAATAAAGTCGAGGAACCCTCCTGTAAACCCAAACTTTTCTAAGGAGAGAAAAAGATGATCATATTGAACAGAGTCGAAGGCTTTCTCAGCGTCAACTGAAATAACCGCTAGGTCTGGCAGGGCCCTATCCCCCCTCCTCCCCCCTTCCCCCCGTAGAAGAAGTATTCTGATGTTACCAATATTTCTCTGATTTTTGCTGAGGAGTTTCGAGAGTTTAAGAATCCGGCTTGATCTTTATGAATGATATCACCTAATATTTTTTGTAGCCTCTGGGCAAGAATTGATGTAAAGATCTTGTAGTCGGAATTTAATAAAGCAATTGGCCTATATGACTCCCTTAAAGTTGGGTCCTTCCCTCTTTTGAGTATTAAAGTTGTGTAAGAGGATGAAAAAGATTTCGTCATCTCTTCTCCATCTATATACATGGAGTTGTATAGTTTACAGAGGTATACTGATATTTCTGGGGATAAGATTTTAAAGAATTCATTAGGCAACCCATCCGGCCCAGAGGCTTTGTTAAGGGCAAGGTCAGAGATAGTTTTCTTAATTTCTTCCTCTGTGATTTGAACGTTAAGAGTTTCAGATATATCACTAGAAATTTTAGGAACTGGGATTTTACTCCAGAAGTCTTCCGCTTGAGCTAAGTCAGAGGGTCTAGAAGAGTATAATTCTTGATAGTATTTTTTCAATTCTTCCGCAATTTCCTCGTATTTAAGAATTACATTCTCACCTACAACCAATTTCTCAATCAACGGGGTTTTTTTTTCGCTTTTAACCAGTTTAGCTAATAATTTCCCAGATTTATTACCATATTTATATAATTTGGATTGTAATTTCAGTTCTTTCTGGGTTTCTCTATATAGTAAAAAAGCATCTTTATTGCTTTTTGCACTGTTATATTTATCCCAGTTAACTGAGTTTTGGTCAAGGAGGAATCGATTGTATGCATTTGTTATTGCATTTGTTAACTCCTTTTCTCTTTGTTGCATTTTTCTATTTAGTATAGCCAGATAAGCTATAATTTCGCCTCTCAACACAGCCTTTGCTGCCTCCCAGAATATAGCAGGACGATCTCTATATTCTGAATTACGGAGGGCATACTCATTAAACTTAACTCTGAGCCAGTTCTTAAATTTCATATCAGACGCTAAATAGGAAGGGAAGAAAAAGCGATTTGACTTAAATTTATGCTGCTTGTCCTGGAGGTCTAAAATGATCGGCCCATGATCAGACAAACATATAGGGAGTATTTTTGTCTTAATCTCATATGTACACAATCTTTCATCAATCAGAAAGAGGTCGATTCTTGATAGCGTTTTATGAGCTTTGGATAAGCAGGTATACTCTCTAACATCAGGATTTTGCATCCTCCATATGTCCCTAATGCCCAGATTTTGCATCAGCTTCGTGAGTAGTTTAGCTTCCAAATTATCTTTTTTATGCTTTTTTTGTTTTGTATTTTGTCTCAGCCTATCAAGTGGGCACTGTGGAGCCATATTAAAGTCTCCTGCAAGAATAAGATTACCTTCTATTTTAGAGAGTATCTCAGTCTGCAATTGGTTCCAGAATTCTGGGTCAAGAGTATTAGGCGCATATACGTTACATAGTGTGTACACACGATTACTAATCTTTATTTTTATAATCACTGATCTCCCCTCCGGATCCACTCCAACATACAGTGTTTCTGCATTAATCCTTTTCCCCACTAAAATGGCTACCCCTCTCTTTCTCCCCTGTCCCGGCGCAGCAAATATCTCCTTAACCCATGATGTCTTTAGTTTCGAACTTTCCTCTAGATTGAGGTGCGTTTCCTGGAGGAAAGCTATATCCGTATTCAGTTTCTTTAATTGGGTAATAATTAATTTCCTCTTTATAGGGGTGGTAATACCTCCTACGTTCCAGGATACTATTTTAAAATTGACCATTTATTTCAATGGGTAGATAAGTGAAATTGGTGTGGGAGGCAAGGGGGGGAGGATAAACAAACCAACAAAACAGGGGGAGGGAGAACGAAAGAGAGAAAAAAAAAAAAAAAAAAAAAAAAAAAGGGGGAACAACGTTCCCCTTCCTTATCCAATCCTTATTGTTCTCAACTATTTTCCTTTCCATTCTTCACTAAAGAAAAAAGAAATAATTAAATAAGAATAAAATAATAACCAGGTACAATGGATCCTTGGTACCCATTCAGTTTACTCACTGACATTTAACTGACTCAATAACTTTTCTGCGTCTTGCGCATTTTCAAACATAAAAACTTCTCCCTTAACAAAAACCTTAAGTTTAGCAGGGTAGTTAATTAGAGCCTGGTACCCCTGCTGGATAAATTTGGAACAAATTGGGGCTAGATTTCTCCTCTTAAGTGATGTTTCTACAGAGTAGTCCTGAAATAGGAGAATCCTGCTCTCTTTAAACATTATAGGCTGATTCTTGCGAAAGTGTTGGAGAAGGGTGACTTTGTCGTTAAAATTAAGTAGTTTGGCTATTACTGGCCTGGGTCTAGTGTTACCTCTGTTGTCAACCTGTTGCTTCCCTATTCTATGAACCCTTTCTACCACTATTTGAGGATGGCTGGAGGGGATTTTAAGTAACTGTACTAGGGTATCTGAGATAAATGAGTTTAGATTCTCAGGTTGTTTTGCTTCAGGTACCCCAATAATGCGGATATTATTTCTTCTGGCCCTGTTTTCTATATCTTCGATTTTGATTTGCATTTTGGACAAGGTAGCTACAGTAGATTCTATGCTTGTGCGAGATCAGACACCCTTTGTTCTACTTCGTTAATTCTACTGGTGAAATGTCTCAATTCTTGGGACAACAATGAGATCTCTTGTTTAATCTCTGCCCTAAGGGCATCAAATTTAGGGTTTAAGGCTTCCGCGATATTTGATACTAAGGCCTGCATGTTAAAGGTTTCATTAGTAAATGGAGTATTAACAGGAGTTAGCTGTGTCTCGGCAGCTGCCTCTATAGTGTTTTTATTCCTTTTCTCTCTTGGTTTTGCTGTCATGGCTGGTGGGGGAGTCCGGGAGTGACTGTGAAGAAATTTATCCATATATTGTGCAAATAGCCTAAGTAGTGATCCACTTGTGCCGTATTCAGAAAAAGGAGAAAAAATAAGTGTTCAATAAATTCCGTGGTAGGAAAGGTAAGGAAGTGGGAGTGAGGGGGGGGTGAAAATGTGAGGATAGGAGGGGTGGAAGAAGTGAGGGAGGGGAGGAAAAAAAAAAAAAAAAAAAGCTTAATTTAGTGAGGTGTAGATTCCTATGTAAGAGAGTCCCCACACCAGCCAAGGGGCCCAAAAAGTTTTACTTAAGAGGGGGCTTATCTAAAATATAAGTTCCAGCTGACCCCTTGCTTGTGTTATGGCTAATTACTTAGCCGTTTCCATATACAGATCAAACATACTTAAAGAAATAAACAGTTAATGACAGGGTGCCCCTGCGAATCCCCTCCAATACAAATATGGTAGATATATCCAAACAAGTGAAAAAATACTCCAATGCTTTCCTAGCTAGCAACAATAGCATAGGGACACAGAAACACCGTTTTAATTAAAAAAAAATTAAGTTGCAACCAGTTCTGAGATGTAGGTTCCAGCTCACCCCTTACTTATATTGCAGCTAAGTTCTTAGCATTTTTCATATACAAATCAAACCAGAAAATCCCTATGTAAGCAGTACTCAAAGAAGTAGATATATAGTGATAGAATGCATTTGTAAATCCCTTTGGGTTAAATGTATTAGGTATAGCAAAACAGGTATAGAAATAATTTGATACCTTCTTAACTGGTAGCAATAAGATAGGGACACAGATACGTGCTCTTAATTAAGAGTTAAATTACACCTTATTTCAGATAACTGGGGCGGAATGCTTTAGCTGAGAATGTCAGAGTTTAGCTATTTCAAAATACTGTATCTTACCCTTAGATAAGAATTAAGAAATGAGATCATACAATAGTATGCTTTCAGGGTGATATCAATGTTATCTGTAAATTATAGGTTGTATTTTTCCTCCTTTTTCTCCCTTTTTTCCTCTCTTCCCCTCCCCAAGCACTTAACTATCACATAGCTTAATTTCAAAATACAACAATTCCTAAGACACAATTGACATATAAATTTGTTTTTTAGGTTAATAGGTTAGTAGGCCCTAAGAAAAAGAATAAGTAAATCCGTTACTTCTTTATATCACATAAAATGAGTTATGATAGCTATTTGTGTGACTAAACATCTATTTTAGTTCAAGGTTGGCCCATGTTTTGTACACCATCAATGTAAGTCCCCTTCAAATGGCTCCAGCAGTTCTTTATGTGAATGGTATCTATCAGTTTTCAGAGCAAAGATTCTCCAACCAGGGACAACCTGTAGTTAACACTAGTGCGGCCACCGGCCGAAAATAAAGAAATAAATGCAAGGAGGTTCCATAATAGGGAGAAGAGCAAAGTCAGCAAGGTCCCATTAGAATATAGTCCTAATACAGGGAGCGTTGTATTATTTTTAAAGAGAGAGCCTGAGCTATTGATATGAGCAAAGACAGAGCAGTTTGTACCTTCTTACCCCTGCTTGTATTCGGACTGATATTGCAGCGGGATCTCAGCCAGGGTGATTCACCGCACAGCGACTTTCAAACTCCACGGTTCTTGCCTCCGTACCCCGCCTGCAAATATTCTGCAGATGTTGTTTCGCAGTCGCGGGCGTAGCTCTGAGATGTCCCGACTGATTCACCTAGCTCCGGTGCTCCTCCGCCTGTTGTGCTCATCCGCGTAGTTCCGGCGGGAAGTGAGAAGCCGGTTCCGTGGTCCCCCAAACCAGGAGGAGGACTCTATCAGCTCTCCACACGCATCATCGGTGGGTGGAGGCGGTCACGGCAGCGCTAGTTCTTGATCGGATAGGTTTTGCGGGGGGTAGTCGTCAGTCTTCTGCTCAAAGGAAACTGCTCAGGCTTCTCAGATATACTCAGTAGCTCCTTTTTTAAACCCTCTCGCTCCAGCCCGGTGGAGGGGGAGATGAATTTTCAGCTGTTTCAGTCTTTTTGGGTATTATTCTCACTTCCAGTGAGATTAGATAGAGTGCTGAACAGGGACAATGTTAGGTTCTCCGGTAAAGTTCTGTAAAAGCGTATGGTCAATGTATACGCTGTGGAGGACAGCTGGGCTGATGGCTTAGGCCAGCTGCAGTAAATCCCTCCAGCATGAGGGTTCCAGGCACGATTTACCGCCAAGGTGTATCTGCATGGGAGAGATACCTGCACAGGTGCAACGTGCAGTCTATGCACAGGCTCCTCCTCTTCCTCCCAACCCAGAGCATGCAATTTTAAGCAACTTTCTAATTTACTCCTATTATCATTTTTCTTCGTTCTCTTGCTATCTTTATTTGAAAAAGAAGGCATCTAAGCTTTTTTATTGGTTTACACCTCTGGACAGCACTTTTTTATTGGTGGATGAATTATCCACCAATAAGCAAGAACAACCCAGGTTTTTCACCAAAAATGGGCCGGCATTTAAACTTAAATTCTTGCATTTCAAATATAGATACCCTTAAGATGTTACATGCTGTTCTAAAAGTGCTGGGCTTAAATCCCTATTAGGACGGCATAGAACCTCCTAACAATTCTGGTGTTCTGCTCCCCTCTTCAACTAAACGCCGCTGGATCTGACAAGGGGATGTACCTAGCAGTAAGGCAGTCTTCAAGAAGCCAAACAGCACCTTTTTGAGTCACATGATCGCAGTGATTGTTTTAGACTTCTGTTGTCTTACCACCGCTGCTTCCTAACTTAAGTTTAAGGTTGCTTAATAAATCTAGCCCTGTGTCTGAATTATGAACAACAAATGTAATGTTTCATATCCCTTTAACTTTAATTGCTATTCTTGTACAATATGCAATATATTTTGTTTTAGTCTAACATCATTTTAAGTTATTCAAATTCAAAATAACATTTATTTGGACACTCAAGTCAAAATCAAACTTTCATGATTCAGATAGAGCATTCAATTAAAAAAAAATAAGAAAAAGATCTAATTTAGTTCCATTATCAAACTAGCACAATATTTTTATATGCACACTTTCTGAGGCACCGGCTCCTACTGAGCAGATGCAAGAGTTCACAGTATTTATTTATAAGCATCTCAATTGGGTTATAACTGAAACATGATACGGGGATAGGGGAAAAGGAAATTACTTTAAAATCTTTCAGAAGAAAAATTCTGTGTTATTGCATTGTCTTTTATTATGCATATATTGCTTATGCAATTCTACTAAATTTAATGGTCTTTTATACTATCTTAAACACACATGTTTTTTTAAATAATAAAAAAAAAACTTACAGTCAAGGAAATGTTTTGTTTGTGTTCTTTTCCAAGCAAGGGTCTTTGAAGCAAGTTGATGCTTTCTGTTCTAAACTATTTAGCTTCTCAACAAAACAATATAATAAAGATCTCCTTTACATTTTAGCATTTTTCTTTTAAGTATGGATCTCGTAGAGATATTTCAAACATGTTGCTAGCATAATTTTATCATAATTGAGGGATGAATCTGCATTTTAAAGATATCAACAACTTTGCATTTGTCAAGGACAACTGTGTCATTCTTTATTTCGTGCTGTATTTCTGAACAATATAAATGATTATTCATAAACTATTGTTGCCATTTGCAAAAAAAAATGTTTGTCCTAGCTACTGAGGTTTAGAATATATTAATGTTTTATGATACTATACACACCTACACATTTTTTTTTCGGCATTTTACGTTGTTTATATATACATACATATATATATATATATATATATATATATATATATATATATATATATATATATATATATATATATATATATATATATATATATATATAATTTTTTTTATAGGTAGCCCTCAGTTTACGCCGGGGTTAGGTTCCAGAAGGAATGGTTGTAAATCGAAACCGTTGTAAATTGAAACCCAGTTTATAATGTAAGTCAATGGGAAGTGAGGGAGTTAGGTTCCAGGTCCCTCTCAAAATTGTCATAAGTAACACCTAATACATTATTTTTAAAGCTTTGAAATGAACACTTTGGCCTAGATTTAGAGTTCGGCGGTAGCCGTCAAAACCAGCGTTAGAGGCTCCTAACGCTGGTTTTGGGCGCCCGCTGGTATTTGGAGTCAGTGATTAAAGGGTCTAACGCTCACTTTACAGCCGCGACTTTTCCATACCGCAGATCCCCCTACGCCATTTGCGTAGCCTATCTTTTCAATGGGATCTTCCTAACGCCGGTATTTAGAGTCGTTTCTGCAGTGAGCGTTAGAGCTCTAACGACAAGATTCCAGCCGCCTGAAAATAGCAGGAGTTAAGAGCTTTCTGGCTAACGCCGGTTTATAAAGCTCTTAACTACTGTACCCTAAAGTACACTAACACCCATAAACTACCTATGTACCCCTAAACCGAGGTCCCCCCACATCGCCGCCACTCGATTTAAATTTTTAACCCCTAATCTGCCGACCGCCACCTACGTTATACTTATGTACCCCTAATCTGCTGCCCCTAACACCGCCGACCCCTGTATTATATCTATTAACCCCTAACTTGCCCCCCACAACGTCGCCGCAAGCTACTTAAAATAATTAACCCCTAATCTTCCGACCGCAAATCGCCGCCACCTACGTTATCCCTATGTACCCCTAATCTGCTGCCCTAACATCGCCGACCCCTATGTTATATTTATTAACCCCTAATCTGCCCCCCACAACGTCGCCGACACCTGCCTACACTTATTAACCCCTAATCTGCCGAGCGGACCTGAGCGCTACTATAATAAAGTTATTAACCCCTAATCCGCCTCACTAACCCTATCATAAATAGTATTAACCCCTAATCTGCCCTCCCTAACATCGCCGACACCTACCTTCAATTATTAACCCCTAATCTGACGACCGGAGCTCACCGCTATTCTAATAAATGGATTAACCCCTAAAGCTAAGTCTAACCCTAACACTAACACCCCCCTAAGTTAAATATAATTTTTATCTAACGAAATAAATTAACTCTTATTAAATAAATTATTCCTATTTAAAGCTAAATACTTACCTGTAAAATAAATCCTAATATAGCTACAATATAAATTATAATTATATTATAGCTATTTTAGGATTAATATTTATTTTACAGGCAACTTTGTAATTATTTTAACCAGGTACAATAGCTATTAAATAGTTAAGAACTATTTAATAGTTACCTAGTTAAAATAATTACAAATTTACCTGTAAAATAAATCCTAACCTAAGATATAATTAAACCTAACACTACCCTATCAATAAAATAATTAAATAAACTACCTACAATTACCTACAATTAACCTAACACTACACTATCAATAAATTAATTAAACACAATTGCTACAAATAAATAAAATTAAATAAACTATCTAAAGTACAAAAAATAAAAAAGAACTAAGTTACAGAAAATAATAAAATATTTACAAACATAAGAAAAATATTACAACAATTTTAAACTAATTACACCTACTCTAAGCCCCCTAATAAAATAACAAAGCCCCCCAAAATAAAAAATTCCCTACCCTATTCTAAAATACAAATATTACAAGCTCCTTTACCTTACCAGCCCTGAACAGGGCCCTTTGCGGGGCATGCCCCAAGAATTTCAGCTCTTTTGCCTGTAAAAAAAAACATACAATACCCCCCCCCCAACATTACAACCCACCACCCACATACCCCTAATCTAACCCAAACCCCCCTTAAATAAACCTAACACTACCCCCCTGATGATCTTCCTACCTTGTCTTCACCATGCCAGGTTCACCGATCCGTCCTGGCTCCAAGATCTTCATCCAACCCAAGCGGGGGCTAGACATCCACTGAAGAAGTCCAGAAGAGGGTCCAAAGTCTTCCTCCTATCCGGCAAGAAGAGGACATCCGGACCGGCAAACATCTTCTCCAAGCGGCATCTTCTATCTTCTTCCATCCGATGACGACCGGCTCCATCTTGAAGACCTCCAGCGCGGATCCATCCTCTTCTTCCGACGACTAGACGACGAATGACGGTTCCTTTAAGGGACGTCATCCAAGATGGCGTCCCTCGAATTCCGATTGGCTGATAGGATTCTATCAGCCAATCGGAATTAAGGTAGGAATTTTCTGATTGGCTGATGGAATCAGCCAATCAGAATATAGTTCAATCCGATTGGCTGATCCAATCAGCCAATCAGATTGAGCTCGCATTCTATTGGCTGATCGGAACAGCCAATAGAATGCGAGCTCAATCTGATTGGCTGATTGGATCAGCCAATCGGATTGAACTATATTCTGATTGGCTGATTCCATCAGCCAATCAGAAAATTCCTACCTTAATTCCGATTGGCTGATAGAATCCTATCAGCCAATCGGAATTCGAGGGACGCCATCTTGGATGACGTCCCTTAAAGGAACCGTCATTCGTCGTCTAGTCGTCGGAAGAAGAGGATGGATCCGCGCTGGAGGTCTTCAAGATGGAGCCGGTCGTCATCGGATGGAAGAAGATAGAAGATGCCGCTTGGAGAAGATGTTTGCCGGTCCGGATGTCCTCTTCTTGCCGGATAGGAGGAAGACTTTGGACCCTCTTCTGGACTTCTTCAGTGGATGTCTAGCCCCCGCTTGGGTTGGATGAAGATCTTGGAGCCAGGACGGATCGGTGAACCTGGCATGGTGAAGACAAGGTAGGAAGATCATCAGGGGGGTAGTGTTAGGTTTATTTAAGGGGGGTTTGGGTTAGATTAGGGGTATGTGGGTGGTGGGTTGTAATGTTGGGGGGGGGGTATTGTATGTTTTTTTTTACAGGCAAAAGAGCTGAAATTCTTGGGGCATGCCCCGCAAAGGGCCCTGTTCAGGGCTGGTAAGGTAAAGGAGCTTGTAATATTTGTATTTTAGAATAGGGTAGGGAATTTTTTATTTTGGGGGGCTTTGTTATTTTATTAGGGGGCTTAGAGTAGGTGTAATTAGTTTAAAATTGTTGTAATATTTTTCTTATGTTTGTAAATATTTTATTATTTTCTGTAACTTAGTTCTTTTTTATTTTTTGTACTTTAGATAGTTTATTTAATTTTATTTATTTGTAGCAATTGTGTTTAATTAATTTATTGATAGTGTAGTGTTAGGTTAATTGTAGGTAATTGTAGGTAGTTTATTTAATTATTTTATTGATAGGGTAGTGTTAGGTTTAATTATATCTTAGGTTAGGATTTATTTTACAGGTAAATTTGTAATTATTTTAACTAGGTAACTATTAAATAGTTCTTAACTATTTAATAGCTATTGTACCTGGTTAAAATAATTACAAAGTTGCCTGTAAAATAAATATTAATCCTAAAATAGCTATAATATAATTATAATTTATATTGTAGCTATATTAGGATTTATTTTACAGGTAAGTATTTAGCTTTAAATAGGAATCATTTATTTAATAAGAGTTAATTTATTTCGTTAGATAAAAATTATATTTAACTTAGGGGGGGTGTTAGTGTTAGGGTTAGACTTAGCTTTAGGGGTTAATCCATTTATTAGAATAGCGGTGAGCTCCGGTCGTCAGATTAGGGGTTAATAATTGAAGGTAGGTGTCGGCGATGTTAGGGAGGGCAGATTAGGGGTTAATACTATTTATGATAGGGTTAGTGAGGCGGATTAGGGGTTAATAACTTTATTATAGTAGCGCTCAGGTCCGCTCGGCAGATTAGGGGTTAATAAGTGTAGGCAGGTGTCGGCGACGTTGTGGGGGGCAGATTAGGGGTTAATAAATATAACATAGGGGTCGGCGATGTTAGGGCAGCAGATTAGGGGTACATAGGGATAACGTAGGTGGCGGCGGTTTACGGAGCGGCAGATTAGGGGTTAAAAGTGTAATGCAGGGGTCAGCGATAGCGGGGGCGGCAGATTAGGAGTTAATAAGTGTAAGGTTAGGGGTGTTTAGACTCGGGGTACATGTTAGGGTGTTAGGTGCAGACATAGGAAGTGTTTCCCCATAGGAAACAATGGGGCTGCGTTAGGAGCTGAACGCTGCTTTTTTGCAGGTGTTAGTTTTTTTTTCAGCTCAAACAGCCCCATTGTTTCCTATGGGAGAATCGTGCACGAGCACGTTTTTGA
The DNA here is from genome assembly GCF_027579735.1 of Bombina bombina. Lineage (NCBI taxonomy): Eukaryota > Metazoa > Chordata > Amphibia > Anura > Bombinatoridae > Bombina > Bombina bombina. The sequence continues at coordinate 79,134,313 of NC_069507.1, read as the reverse complement.
TGCCGGCCGCGTCCGTAAGCAACTCTGGTATCGAGAGTTGCATTTGCGGTAAATATGCTCTACGCTCCTTTTTTGGAGCCTAACGCAGCATTTGTTTGAACTCTCGATACCAGAGTTAAATTTATGGTGCGGCCAGAAAAAAACCCGCGGAGCGTTAACAGCCCTTTTACCGCCGAACTCTAAATCTAGGCCTTTAAATGCTAAATAACATTATAAACCTAATTAAATAATAACACAACACAGGATATATAATTAAACTAAGTTAAATGAACAAAAACATTTGCTAAAACAGCATTATAAACCTAATAAAAAATCACACAACACAGACTTACTTGCATTTTTTGCAAACAGTTCTTTCTATGCATTCTAATCTGGACTGATTTATAGACAGGAAGATCGTCTTCCTTTAAAAGCTGCTCGATAGCTCAAGTCTAGCTAGCCTGCTTGTGTGCTTGGCTTGCATATCTTTGCTGCAACACAAGCGGACAGCTCCACCTACTGGCTATTTTAATCAATGCACTGCTTCTCAGTGCTTTTCAATAGCAGTCACATGACTGAAAAAAAGGTTGTTATTCTGAAACGGTGCAAATTGAACCATTGTAAATGGAGGGCCACCTGTATACAGTTGTCTGCACAAGTTTAGGCACCCCTGACAATTTCCATGATTTTCATTTATAAATAATTGTGTGTTTGGATCAGCAATTTTATTTTGATTTCTCAAATAACTGAAGGACACAGTAATATTTTAGCAGTGAAATTAGGTTTATTAGATTAACAGAAAATGTGCAGTATGCATCAAAACAAAATTAGACAGGTGCATAAATTTGGGCACCCTTGTCATTTTATTGATTTGAATACCTGTAACTACCTAGCACTGATTAATTTGAACACACAATTGGTTTGGTGAACCCATTAAGCCCTGAACTTCATAGACAGGTGCATCCAATTATGAGAAAAGGTATTTAAGGTGGCCAATTGCAAGTTGTTGTTCTCTTTGCCTTTCCTCTGAAGAGTGGTAACATGGGGGCCTCAAAACAACTCTCAAATGACCTGAAAACAAAGATTGTTCAACATTATGGTTTAGGGGAAGGCTACAAAAAAAAGATTTAAGCTGTCAGTGTCCACTGTGAGGAACATAGTGAGGAAATGGAAGACCACAGGCACAGTTCTTGTTAAGGCCAGAAGTGGCAGGCCAAGTAAAATATCGGAGAGGCAAAGGATGGTGAGAACGGTCAAAAACAGCCCACAGACCCCCTCCAAATACCTACAATGTCATCTTGCTGCAGATGATGTCACTGTGCATCGCTCAACAATTCAGGGCACTTTGCACAAGGAGAAGCTGTATGGGAGAGTGATGCGCATGAAGCCTTTTCTGCAGACACGCCACAAGTCACTTGAGGTATGCAAACGCACATTTGAACAAGCCAGCTTTATTTTGGAAGAAGGTGCTTTGGACTGATGAAACAAAGATTGAGTTATTTGGTCATAACAAGGGGCGTTATACATGGCAGCAAAAGAATACAGCGTTCCAAGACAAACACTTGCTACCCACAGTAAAATTTGGTGGATGTTCCATCATGCTGTGGGGCTGTGTGGCCAGGGTACTGGGAATCTTGTTAAAGTTGAGGGTTGCATGGATTCCACTAAATATCAGCAGATACTTGAGAATAATGTTGAGGAATCAGTCACAAAGTTGAAGTTATGACGGGGCTGGATATTTCAACAAGACAACGACCCAAAACACTGCTCAAAATCTACTCTGGCATTTATGCAGAGGAACAAGTACAATGTTCTGGAATGGCCATCCCAGTCCCCAGACCTGAATATCATTGAAAATCTGTGGGGTGATATGAAGCGGGCTGTCCATTCCCAGCAACCATCAAACCAAACTGAACTGATGATGTTTTGCAAGGAGGAATGGTCCAAAATACCTTTATACAGAATCCAGATACTCATTACAGGCTATAGGAAGCGTCTAGAGGCTGTTATTTCTGCTAAAGGAGGCTCCACTAAATATTGATACAATATTTTGGTTGGGGTGCCCAAATTTATATACCTGTCTAATTTCGTTTGAATGCATATTGCACATTTTCTGTTAATCCAATAAACCTCATTTCACTACTGAAATATTACTGTGTCCTTCAGTTATTTGATAGATCAAAATAAAATTGCTGATCCAAACACCCAATTATTTAGAAATAAAAATCATGGAAATTGTCAAGGGTGCCTAAACTTTTGCATACACCTGTATGTATATATATATATATAGGCATACCTCATTTTATTGTGCTCCGATTTATTGCGTTCCACAGATAATGCTCTTTTTATAAACTGAAGGTTTGTGACAACCCTGTGCCGAGCAAGTCTATCAGCGCTATTTTTCCAACATATATACACACATAAACACAAATACACATATATACACACATATATATATACATACCACCAGCAAAAAGATTGACTCACTGAAGACACAGATGATAGTTAGCATTTTTTAGCAATAAAGTATTTTTTAATTAATGTACGAACATTGTTTTTTTAGACATCATGCTAAAGTACACTTAAAGGGCCATAATACCCAAATGTTTAAACACTTGAAAGTGATGCAGCATAGCTATAAAAAGCTGACTAGAAAATATCACCTGGACATCTCTATGTAAAAAAAAAGATATTTTACCTCAAAAGTTCCTCAGTAGCCACATCCCATTGTAAAGGACTTCTAAGCAGCAAATCAGTATGTCTGTCCCGGGACAGCGGAAGGGGCGAGCTTACGTGCACTCCCATCTTATTTCCCTATTCAGTTTAAAGGAAGTTTGTTATGAAATCTCATGAGAGTTAAGTGAAATCTCATGAGATCAATGTAAAAGAGTTCATGACCTCAGCACTGCTGATGCTGATTGGCTGCTGTTCATTTCTTAATTTTTTTTTTTTTTTACCTGCAGCTGGGCTGCAGCTGAGTATAACTTTTTACACAGAACTTACTCGGCTGAGCTGAGGAGATTGTGAGGTAAAATATCTTCCTTTTTTACCTAGAGATGCTCAGGTGACATTTTCCTGTCAGCTTTTTACAGTTATACTGCATCAGTTTCAAGTGATCTAGCATATGAGTATTATGTCCCTTTAATAGACTACAGTATAGTGTAAATAGAACTTTAAAGTGAATGTAAAGTCACCCCTATTACTTAACGCAATATTGGTAAGCTATTGAAATAAGGGGGACTTTAATTCATCAATTTTTACAATCTTAGCAATAAATCCCAAATTATACCTTTTAAACTCTATTTTTATGCCGTGCTTCCTCCGCCCACCATGTTGTCCCTCATTATTGGAATGAATGACAGCTACTCTAGCTAATTTGCATTTCCCCCCAGGGGCGTTCAACCCCTTTAACGATACGTCATGCGCTTCTTCAGCGCATGCGTTTGAAAATGTTGTCCCATACTAGAAGCAATGCGCGTTCACGGAACACGCATGCGCTTCTGCAAAAATTATATATGAGCAAGAAATGAGCAATTATTTAGGCTACAGAGAAAATATGGCTGTAATTTAGGTTTAATTTTATATTAATTAATTTAATAATAGATGGGTATCTGGTTTTAGGATCGAGATGAGGAGACATCACTTAAATTATGCGCTTGCTCAGAAAAAAAGCTGAACGGGTGCGCGCTTAACACATACTTATAGAGCAGTTGGGACCGCTCTATACGTCAGATGTGAAGAACAAGGAAGTGCCGGGTGGGAGGAGGAAGATATAAATCAGAATAAAGTATGTCATTCAAATATATAATCAATCGTAATTTTTCTAAAAAAAATAAACAGCGGTTATGATACAGATGGGTAAAACAGTAATTAGGCAGCAACTGATGTAAAAAATGTTACATTCACTTTACTATTCACTGAGAAACAAAAAAAATAGTGACCCTCTTTATTGCTATATTCGCTTTATTGTGGTGGTCTGGAACCATACCTGCAATATCTCCGAGGTACACCTGTATATATATATATATATATATATATATATATATATATATATATATATATATATATATATATATATATAATATTGTATTTGATTTGATATTGATCAATATTTTCTTTATTCTGTTTTCAGAAAAGTTAAATGTTTTTCAGTCTATCCATTTTTCTTGTTTTCAACACCTCTTTGTGATGTATTTTGTGCACCATGCAATTAGCCATTGACAGTTCTCACCTTTATAACCAGCGGTTCATATCATTTTGAAAATGGCATTTTTCTTATGTACTGTTTTCAAAGAATTTCAATAAACAAGTATTTAGGGAAATACCTACTAGTATGCAATTAAGTGAGTCAGTGGGCTGCTGGGATCTTGACCTTTGGCATCCACTATAGCTAAAGTGGAAAACGCTTGATTGTAGTAAAAATAAAATAGTCATTTAAATATAGTATATTATGTTTATGTAGTGAATTACTTAAAGGAACAGTAAATACATAGATTTGCATAAACAACAACTATATGTTAAAAGACAATGCAATAGCACTTAGTCTGAACTTCAAATGAGTAGTAGATTTTTTCCTACAAATTTCAGTTATGTCTATTTCTACTCCTCCTTTATCATGTGACAGCACGGTTATATTAAAGGGACAGTCAACATCAGAATTTTTGTTGTTTTAAAATATAGATAATCCCTTTATTACCCATTCCCAGTTTTGCATAACGAACACTGCTATATTAATATACTTTTTACCTCTGTGATTAACCTGTATCTAAGCATCTTCTGACAGCCCCCTGATTACATGACATTTTATTTATTATCTATTGACTTTCATTTTAGACAATTAGTGCAGTGTCTGCCACAAGCCACGGGCGTGATCACAATGTTATATATATGGTTTACATAAACTAGCTCTCCCCTGTTGTGAAAAGCGAATAAAAAAGCATGTGATAAGAGGCGGCCTTCAGGGGGTTAGAAATTATCATATGAGCCTTCCTAGGTTTAGCTTTCAACTAAGAATACCAAATAACAAAGAAAAATTGGTGATAAATGTAAATTGGAAAGTTGTTTAAAATTACATGCCCTATTTGAAACATGAAAGGTTTTTTTGGACTTGACTGTCCCTTTAATATACTTTGTACCTCTGTGATTACCTTGTATCTGAGTCTCTGCAGACTGCCCCTTATTTCAGTTATTTTGACAGGCTTGCATTTTAGCCAATCAGTGCCCTCTCACGAGTAACTCCATGGGAGTGAGCACAATGTTAACTGATATTACACACATGAAATTGTATTCTCTACCTGAATCATGAAAAAAAACATTTTGGCTTTAATGTCCCTTTAAGCATATTTATAATATCAATATTTCTTAAAGGAATTTCTTAATAATTTGTTAAATATAATGTTATTATTATATTCAACAATTTAAAGTGGCTTTGTACACAACCATACTGATTTATTTTTTTATTTTGCCTGAGAAAATGTATCATCTGTTTTAATTTAAATTGAAACTAATACAGCTGTGTGAGCATCATTCTTCCTAATAATCCTCATTGGACTATAGTCTTTTGCCACCAATGCTTCCAATGCTCCTCCACAGGACTTAATGTGGGAACAATGTAAATGAAAAATATTCTAATCCTGAATTCCCCCAACTGAATAATAGTGTGTTATTCTTTGTGGGCACAAACTTCCTCACCCTTCTGTTCTGTCTAGGATACAATTAGCCCCTCAGTCCCAGTTTTATGATGCAGAAGAAGCCCAGGCACTTTTGGACACCCATGTAGGAAGCACAATAATGACGGAGGGGTCAGAAGCGGCCCTTAGATGTATGGACTTAGTCTTAATTGAGACTTCTAAGACCCCTGTAGTTACATAAAAAGATAACAGCTGCACCCCGGTGACGTAAAAAAATAGTAAAACTTGTAACTTATGTTAAAATCATACATGACAGGAGGAAAGGAAGTGCAATCCTTACGCGTTTCATGCACTACAGCACTTAATTTAGGAATTTTTTTACTCCCATTTGAGTTGCTGTATGCTGTAAGCACAGGAGACTGACACCCCCCAAGTTCAGGTGATCGTTGTGAGCAACGTAGGAGCTGAGCGGCTTTGCAAAGTTCATAACTTTACAGAATAGGAGAAAAGTGGTCAAAGATTGATGTCAAGAAGGTGCAGAAATCAGCTAGCAAGACTTTAAGGTACCAAGAGGAACTTTTGCTTTTACTGGTAATTGCAAGAAACTTTTTAACAATATCAATACCGTACTGACTGTGTTTAGATTTCTAGTAAAATCTTATCTTTAGATTCCCATATTTATTTAAAGATACTTCTGTAAAGTTTTCTTTTTTTCCAGATATCCATATTTGTGTAAAGGTCTTTTAAATGGTATTTCATACTTTTTAGATTGCACTTTTTATAACGAGATTTTAGGCACATTTTGTTTTAGAATTTAGCTAATAAAATATTTTTTTTACAACTAAAGATAAAAATGTTTTGCCTGTGTAACGCATTTTTGGTATCTATAGGCGTATTTTAATATTACTTTCCAAGAAAGATACAATTTCCAATTTCAGGTTTAATTGGGTTATTTGGGTGCCTTATTTATTTGTGACACCCATGTAGGAAGCCCAATACTGGACATCTGAAACCCCTATCTACAATAAAATAATGCACAATAATGATTGCATATATAGCAATATATATTATTTTTTTTTTACTTTCTTTAAAGGAAAGACGGTCACAATTTAAATCCACAAATGAATTACATATTTGCAATATACATATAATGGCAAAAATGCTTTTAGTAAAAGTTACCACTGCTTTAGTGTTAACATTTTTCTCTGCATGTGAAGCATAGCTAGATATTCTCAGTGCACCAGCATTTTAAAACATTGCAGCCGCTTAGAGCACCAGTGGGGCTTGTTTCATGTCAGCAATTAACAAATTGAGTTATTACCAGATGGTACAAGCACCTTAGGCTCTCTAAACAAGTGCTGTGTTTAAAATGCTGGTGCACAGTGCATACTTAAATATTCTTTTGAAACAGCTATAGCTTTTATTAGAAGCATTTTTGCTAATGCATGTATATTACAAAATGCTTCTATTCAAAAGTGACATGCATCCACGTGGATTCAAATTTTGGCTGGAATGTCCCTCTAGCTAAAATGCTATGGAGGAATACATTTTGATTTCACTGCCCTTTTTAAAATTCATAGTTATTTTTTAATTTACATAGAACTAAGCTGTATTTGTGTAAAATATATTAAATGTTGCAATATTTATGAGCTGTATTTACAATTTAATTTATGTTTAAAGAGTTTAAAGATTATTTTCTTAAAGCTAGTGAGTTAAAGGATCAATAAATACAGTAGATTTGAATAACTGACAAATACACAAAAAAACAAATAGAATAGCAATTACTTCAAATTTAAAATGAGCAGTAGAAAATTTCTATCAACTTTCAAAGTTAATCCAATTCTATTGTATCATGTGACAACCCTTAGCCAATCACAACATATACTTATATATTGTGCACGTTTGCACATGCTCAGTAGGAGATATAGCTTTAGAAAATGTGCATATTTAAAAACTGCTTGTTTTTTGATAATGGAAGCATATTGGAAAGTTTTTTTTAAAAAAAATTTGATTGCTTCATCTGAATCTTAACCCCTTAGTGACCACAGCACTTTTCAATTTTCTTACCGTTTGGGACCAGGGTTATTTGTACATTTCTGCGGTGTTTGTGTTTAGCTGTAATTTTTTTCTCTTACCCGTTTACTGTACCCACACATATTATATACCGTTTTTCTCGCCATTAAATGGACTTTCTAAAGATACCATTATTTTCATCATAACTTATAATTTACTATAAAAAAATATAAAAGTTTAGAAATACCTAATGTTTACATGGTGTTTTTTTGCAAGTTATAGGGCAATAAGTACAAGTAGCACTTTGCTATTTCCAAACCATCTTTTTTTTTTCTTCAAAATTAGCAAGTTACATAGATACTCTAAATAGTTACATTGTAACACTGATATCTGTCAGGAGTCCCTGAATAACCCTTCACATGTATATATATATATATATATATATATATATATATATATTTTTTTTTTTTAAAAACAACCTAAAAAAAAAAAGTTATTTTTTGACAAAATAGCAATTTAAGAATACATTTACTGAGATTGTTAAGGGTTACTGCCAAATAACACCCCAATATGTGTTCAGCAACATCTCCTGTGTTCAGTGATACCACCCAGGTTGTTTTCTGCAAGACCCCCTCAGTACACCCATGCCCCCATGCATAGGTTTGACAGGGGTTTTGGTAAAATACCAAGTTTAGAATTTATAAAAAATAGAACGGTGAAATGCAAAAATCTGGCACAGTAAAAGTAAAAAACAAACAAACTCAGTAACAGTAAACGTAACCAACTCCCCAAAAAAACAAACAAACAACACAACGGCAAATGTAAATAAAAATTAAAAATTTACCAGTGTGTCCCTTCTCTGCCCCCTCTTGGTACAGACTCTGCATTTTTCTGAGGATTCTGCTTTGCCACAGTGGGGGGGATTTTGAAAATAAAATGGGTAGCCCAAACGCTGCTCTCTCCCATCACTACCCGGGGAGCAGGTGCGTCTTGGTACAAAATCCCCAAAATGATTTGGAGCTGAAACTGTAAAAAAGTTAGTTTCATTCAGGGGTTTGCTTTTTTGAACAACAAAAGCGTTGTGGGTTGCAATCTGCATTAAGTAAATTGCAACATTTTTGTACCAGGCCGTTGTCTTCTGCATAATTAGGTAGAGCTGCAACAGCTGATCTGCTAGATGATCAACCACACCCATATGCCGATCATAAGCCTTGATGCACACTGGCTTCCTTATGCTCTCAGATCTGCCATGTACAGAGACCTCCACAGTCCTCTCATTGTGGCTGGTGGTAAGAAGGTACACATCCTTCTTGTCTCTGTACTTAACTGCCAACAGTTTCTCTTGGCGCAGAGCTGAGGTCTCCCCCTTCTTAGCCGGGTGCATGCAAGTTGTCCTGGGAAACCTGTGCGGTTCTTTCTAATTGTACCACAAGCTACTGTATCAAAACAATACAGTACCTTGAACAAATGGACACTTGTATAGAAATTGTCTAGATACAAGTGGTACCCTTTGTTCATCAGGGGTAATATCAGGTCCCAGACAATCTTGCCGGTGGTTCCCATATGTTCTGGGCAACCTGGAGGGTCAAGGTGGATATCCTTTCCCTCATACACACGGAAGGCCATAGTTTACCCAGATTCACTCTCATATAGCTTATACACCTTTACTCCATACCTGGAGTGCTTGGAAGGAATATACTGCTTGAATCCCAGCCTTCCCTTATACTTCATCAGGGATTCATCCATGCTTATATTCCTTCTAGGTGTATAAGCCTCTGCAAATCTGGCAGCAAAGTGGGTAATCAGGGGGCGGATGTTATACAGCCTGTCAAACTGGGGATGCTCTCTAGGGGGGCACAGGCTGTTGTCGCTGAAGTACATAAAATGTAGAATCATTTCATACCTCTTCCTCGACATACATTGGGAGAAAATGTGGGTAGAGCAGATGGGGTTACTGCTCCTGTAGGAGCGGATGGAGGGTTTCTTTATTATGCCCATCAGCATAGTCAATGACCAGAATTTTTTAAATGGGGGCCCATTGCTGCTTTTCCAAATATGAGTCAGACTTTGCACCATGGAACTGATGGGCATATAAATTAGTTTCAGCGACAATGTTCCCCAATACATCATCGCCCATACACACCTCCATAAACTGTTGGGGGCTAAATCCTGCCACATCCACATTGATTCCAGGAATTGCAGTGAAGGGTGCGATATCTGCCCCTCAGCAGCAATGACAGCTGGAGCAACACGTCTCCTTCTGGCAGGGGGGGGTAGCAACCATAGATACATCACGATCAGTTGAGACTGTATCTAATGATGTATCTGAGCATATGACAGGGTCAAAATTTGGGTCTGAGTCAGACATAGAGGCATCTGACTCTGACGCAAGGATGGCATTCGCCTCCTCAGCACTATATGTTCTCTGTGACATGATTTATTTTTATCAGTCATAGAAAAAAAATTACTAAAAAAAAAATCAACACAATATTTAAATTTAAATTAACTAAATGGCTCTGAAAAGAGCCTTTGGGTCTCACAAATTACTAAAAAAAAAATAACCCCTAAAAAAATGCACAGAGCAAAAAAAGTGCTGTTGTGCAAGAGCCAGTGATTTATAGGGATCACTGGCAAGCTAGGGGTTAATGACTCTGAAAAGGGCCTTTGGGTCTCACAATTTTATACAAAAATTAATGTAAACTAGCTAAATGGCTCTGAAAAGAGCCTTTGGGTCTCACAAAAAAATACAAAAACAATTAACCCCTAAAAAATGCACAGAGCAAAAAAGTTCTGTTGTGCAAGAGCCAGTGATTTATAGTGATCACTTGCAAGCTAGGGGTTATTGGCTCTAAAAAGGGCCTTTGGGTCTCACAATTTTTCTTCCAGCGCTCAGATTACCCAAGGACGTGTCAGGCACGTCCTTGGTCCTTAACTGTACTTTTTGTAGTATGTGCCTTACACGTCCTAGGTCACCAATGGGTAAAAAGTTTATTTTTTACTTTAAAATTGCTTTAAGTAGCGTACTAGAAAGGTGAATCACATCAATTATTTATGTATTGATTGTAGTGTGTTGTCTTGACACTGTGTTTACTTAACAAAAGTAAACAGAATGTAATAGTTGATTTATTTACATTGTACCTGTAATCATCTGAAGAACTATTTTCAGCTGTACATTGTTAGTAATTGTGCTATTTTATTATATAACATACTTTTATAAAAGAACATATTTATTTTGCTCACTAATAGAGGAACACATTTAGAAAAAAAACTGCATTCATTTTTTGTGTGATTCACCTGCTTTATGTGCCAATGACCATTATGTACCATGCAGTGCAAAAACCAGTATATATATATATATATATATATATATATATATATATATATATATATATATATATACACTATTGATGTATATATGAACAGTTCATAAGACCAGTGAGTGTATCAGTAAATCTAATTTAGGGGGCACCAAACTTAAAATTTAAATCTACATAAAATGTATAATTATGCATAGTAATAAAAATGTATTGCATTTTCATTATTTATTTTTTCCACTTCTCCAAGAGAAGCTGTAGTGGATTTGTAAAATTGGGAACCCTGATCTTAGGTGGTAACTTGCCATAGAACAAGCTACTGAGCTGTTTTTCGTTCCTAGCCAAGCGCTTTTCTTTCTGTATGCATTTGTATTATGATCCTGGGAAGGTCTCTCTGTGGGTGATGGGGGAACAAGAAGTGGACTCCCTGCCCATTGTGCTTAGAGGAATATAGCTGTGCCTCACTGACGAGGCCCTATAAAGGCCGAAACAGTTGTCTTGGGTTGTTTCTTTTACAGAGGATGATTGCCTGCTATTTTGGGGCTGGACTGACCTTACTCAATGGGATCAGACTAATATACTTCAGGAATGTTCTCTTGTGAAAAGCACAATTGGGCTAAAAGAGTAGAGCGCTTCTCTTTCTGTATGCATTCTATATAGTAATTGCTTGATCAGTGCAGGATCTCATTTATATTGTATCTGTCTTTAATGAGATGAGATCAGAAACAGAATCACAAAGCTTTTCAAGAGATATATCTTTGGACTGCAAAACAATGCAAATTTTGCTAACAAAATTAAAGTATCAAATGCTTTCAATACATTATATTTGCATATAGATTTTTTTGCGGTATAGTGCTTAATACTTTAATTCCCCCTGTATATATATATAATCTCTCAGGTGGTATCATGAGGTCAGGGAGGTGAAGAGAGAGACATTTGTTAGGTTAGGTTACTTACTAAATATTTGTTCCCTTGGATGTGACTTATTGAGACACTTTTGCAGTTCTTTATATAAAATTTGCAATTTTAGTACTTTTTCTATCTTACAAGACTCCTGTGTATTTGTTTTCTGATTTAGACTGTTCTAGTGCAGTCTTTATTAGGCCATAATATGTATTTGCATACCATAGATAAATGTGTATATATATATATATAATCTCACTCACGCACAAACACATGCACACATACATAAACATATACACAAGCTACTCACACAAACACATGCACACCTACATAAACATATACACAAGCTACTCACACAAACACATGCACACCTACATAAACATATACACAAGCTACTCACACAAACACATGCACACCTACATAAACATATACACAAGCTACTCACACAAACACATGCACACCTACATAAACATATACACAAGCTACTCACACAAACACATGCACACCCACATAAACATATACACAAGCTACTCACACAAACACATGCACACCTACATAAACATATACACAAGCTACTCACACAAACACATGCACACCTACATAAACATATACACAAGCTACTCACACAAACACATGCACACATACATCCGCACAAACACATGCACATCTACATAAACATATACACAAGCTACTCACACAAACACATGCACACATACATCCGCACAAACACATGCACACATACATAAACATATACACAAGCTACTCACACAAACACATGCACACATACATCTGCACAAACACATGCACACCTACATAAACATATACACAAGCTACTCACACAAACACATGCACACATACATCCGCACAAACACATGCACACATACATCCGCACAAACACATGCACACCTACATAAACATATACACAAGCTACTCACACAAACACATGCACACATACATCCGCACAAACACATGCACACATACATCCGCACAAACACATGCACACATACATCCGCACAAACACATGCACACATACATCCGCACAAACACATGCACACATACATCCGCACAAACACATGCCCACATACATCCGCACAAACACATGCACACATACATCCGCACAAACACATGCACACATACATCCGCACAAACACATGCACACCTACATAAACATATACACAAGCTACTCACACAAATACATGCACACATACATCCGCACAAACACATGCACACATACATAAACATATACACAAGCTACTCACACAAACACATGCACACATACATCCGCACAAACACATGCACACCTACATAAACATATACACAAGCTACTCACACAAACACATGCACACCTACATAAACATATACACAAGCTACTCACACAAACACATGCACACATGCATCCGCACAAACACATGCACACCTACATAAACATATACACAAGCTACTCACACAAACACATGCACACATACATCCGCACAAACACATGCACAAATACATCCGCACAAACACATGCACACATACATCCGCACAAACACATGCACACATATACACAAGCTACTCACACAAACACATGCACACATACATCCGCACAAACACATGCACACATACATCCGCACAAACACATGCACACCTACATAAACATATACACAAGCTACTCACACAAACACATGCACACCTACATAAACATATACACAAGCTACTCACACAAACACATGCACACATACATCCGCACAAACACATGCACACATACATCCGCACAAACACATGCACACCTACATAAACATATACACAAGCTACTCACACAAACACATGCACACCTACATAAACATATACACAAGCTACTCACACAAACACATGCACACCTACATAAACATATACACAAGCTACTCACACAAACACATGCAAACATACATCCGCACAAACACATGCACACATACATCCGCACAAACACATGCACACATACATCCGCACAAACACATGCACACCTACATAAACATATACACAAGCTACTCACACAAACACATGCACACCTACATAAACATATTCACAAGCTACTCACACAAACACATGCACACATACATCCGCACAAACACATGCACACCTACATAAACATATACACAAGCTACTCACACAAACACATGCACACCTACATAAACATATACGCAAGCTACTCACACAAACACATGCACACCTACATAAACATATACACAAGCTACTCACACAAACACATGCACACCTACATAAACATATACACAAGCTACTCACACAAACACATGCACACCTACATAAACATATACACAAGCTACTCACACAAACACATGCACACCTACATAAACATATACACAAGCTACTCACACAAACACATGCACACATACATCCGCACAAACACATGTTCACTCACGCACCTATACACACATACACACTTGCGCACACACACATACATACATATGCACACACCCTCATGCGCACAAACACACACACACACACACACACAAACACATGCACACCTACATAAACATATACACAAGCTACTCACACAAACACATGCACACCTACATAAACATATACACAAGCTAGTCACACAAACACATGCACACATACATAAACATATACACAAGCTACTCACACAAACACATGCACACCTACATAAACATATACACAAGCTACTCACACAAACACATGCACACCTACATAAACATATACACAAGCTACTCACACAAACACATGCACACCTACATAAACATATACACAAGCTACTCACACAAACACATGCACACCTACATAAACATATACACAAGCTACTCACACAAACACATGCACACCTACATAAACATATACGCAAGCTACTCACACAAACACATGCACACCTACATAAACATATACACAAGCTACTCACACAAACACATGCACACATACATCCGCACAAACACATGCACATCTACATAAACATATACACAAGCTACTCACACAAACACATGCACACATACATCCGCACAAACACATGCACACATACATAAACATATACACAAGCTACTCACACAAACACATGCACACATACATCTGCACAAACACATGCACACCTACATAAACATATACACAAGCTACTCACACAAACACATGCACACATACATCCGCACAAACACATGCACACATACATCCGCACAAACACATGCACACCTACATAAACATATACACAAGCTACTCACACAAACACATGCACACATACATCCGCACAAACACATGCACACATACATCCGCACAAACACATGCACACATACATCCGCACAAACACATGCACACATACATCCGCACAAACACATGCACACATACATCCGCACAAACACATGCACACATACATCCGCACAAACACATGCACACATACATCCGCACAAACACATGCACACCTACATAAACATATATACAAGCTACTCACACAAATACATGCACACATACATCCGCACAAACACATGCACACCTACATAAACATATACACAAGCTACTCACACAAACACATGCACACATACATCCGCACAAACACATGCACACATACATAAACATATACACAAGCTACTCACACAAACACATGCACACATACATCCGCACAAACACATGCACACCTACATAAACATATACACAAGCTACTCACACAAACACATGCACACCTACATAAACATATACACAAGCTACTCACACAAACACATGCACACATACATCCGCACAAACACATGCACACCTACATAAACATATACACAAGCTACTCACACAAACACATGCACACATACATCCGCACAAACACATGCACACATACATCCGCACAAACACATGCACACATACATCCGCACAAACACATGCACACATACATAAACATATACACAAGCTACTCACACAAACACATGCACACATACATCCGCACAAACACATGCACACATACATCCGCACAAACACATGCACACCTACATAAACATATACACAAGCTACTCACACAAACATATGCACACCTACATAAACATATACACAAGCTACTCACACAAACACATGCACACCTACATAAACATATACACAAGCTACTCACACAAACACATGCACACATACATCCGCACAAACACATGCACACATACATCCGCACAAACACATGCACACCTACATAAACATATACACAAGCTACTCACACAAACACATGCACACCTACATAAACATATACACAAGCTACTCACACAAACACATGCACACCTACATAAACATATACACAAGCTACTCACACAAACACATGCAAACATACATCCGCACAAACACATGCACACATACATCCGCACAAACACATGCACACATACATCCGCACAAACACATGCACACCTACATAAACATATACACAAGCTACTCACACAAACACATGCACACCTACATAAACATATACACAAGCTACTCACACAAACACATGCACACCTACATAAACATATACACAAGCTACTCACACAAACACATGCACACATACATCCGCACAAACACATGCACACCTACATAAACATATACACAAGCTACTCACACAAACACATGCACACCTACATAAACATATACGCAAGCTACTCACACAAACACATGCACACCTACATAAACATATACACAAGCTACTCACACAAACACATGCACACCTACATAAACATATACACAAGCTACTCACACAAACACATGCACACCTACATAAACATATACACAAGCTACTCACACAAACACATGCACACATACATCCGCACAAACACATGTTCACTCACGCACCTATACACACATACACACTTGCGCACACACACATACATACATATGCACACACCCTCATGCGCACAAACACACACACAAACACATGCACACCTACATAAACATATACACAAGCTACTCACACAAACACATGCACACCTACATAAACATATACACAAGCTACTCACACAAACACATGCACACATACATCCGCACAAACACATGCACACATACATCCGCACAAACACATGCACACATACATCCGCACAAACACATGCACACCTACATAAACATATACACAAGCTACTCACACAAACACATGCACACATACATCTGCACAAACACATGCACACATACATCCGCACAAACACATGCACACATACATCCGCACAAACACATGCACACCTACATAAACATATACACAAGCTACTCACACAAACACATGCACACATACATCCGCACAAACACATGCACACCTACATAAACATATACACAAGCTACTCACACAAACACATGCACACATACATCCGCACAAACACGTTCACTCACGCACCTATACACACGTACACACTTGCGCACACACACACATACATACATATGCACACACCCTCATACGCACAAACACATATGCACACACACACAACCATGCACACACAAGAGAGAGTTGATGCACAGCCTAGCAAACATCCCTAGCAAACACTACAACACTATGAAAAACACAACTGCAAACTGCTTGCTTTATGCGCAGTGCTTTCTTTCTTTTTTTTCTGGTTCTTAGTCATCACAATTTTATTGTCCTATAGTGGTGATTAGAACTGCAGCCTCAAAAACAAGCTGCTCCAAAATTTGACTCTGCTTGAGCAGCAGCGGGTCCCATAAAAGGATGGGCCCTGTAGCTGTGTACTCCCCTGGGCCTATCTATGATACACTCATGGCACTGAAGTGTTGCAACTCAACTCACAAATCCCTGGTAGGCCACCAACCCTTGAACGCCCTTCTCACCTCCATGTCTCTGGGAAATGTGGGAAGGAAATTGCCTTATGTAAACTGACATATATTTTAGTCTTGGACCTTGTTTCTTCAGATTCATTTGCATACACAGTATATCTACTTTTTAGAGCTGTCTCTTATTGCCTTTTTTTTTGTTTTGTTTTTTGTTTTGCTGCCGTAGAGTCTTCAATAACGATTATATTAAAAAAAATATTCAGCACTTTTTATATTAATTATAGGGTACTGTATTTAAAAATGAATATATGTAGAACTTTAAACTCATGCATATAATGTTCCTTAAAGGGACAGTCAAGTCCAAAATAAACTTTCATGATTCAAATAGGCCATGTCATTTTTAACAACTTTCCAATTTACTTTTATCACCAATTTTGCTTTGTTTTCTTAGTTGAAAGCTAAACCTAGGTAGGCTCATATGCTATTGTCTTAGACATTGAAGGCAACCTTTAATCTGAATGCATTTTGAGAGTTTTTCACCACTAGAGGGCGTTAGTTCATGTGTGTCATATAGATAACATGGAGCTCACACACGTGAAGCCCTGATTGGCTATCATGTAAGTCTGCCAAAAGAAGTGAAATAAGGGGGCAGTTTGCAGAGGCATAGATACAAGGTAATTACAGCGGTAAAACGTGTATTATTATAACTTTGTTGGTTATACAAAACTTGGGAATGGGTAAAAAAGGGATTATATATCTTTTTAAACATCAAAAATTCTGGTGTTGACTGTCCCTTTAATAACAGTTTTCTTCCAGATAGCATATTATAATTAATGAAAATGCGTAGATGCATTTATGTTATACTAAAAGGACAGTAAATTCAAAATTCAGATTGAAAACACAATTATAAACAAATTTTCCAATTTACCTCTTATCTAATTTGCTTTGTTTTCTTAGTATTCTATGTTGACAATGCATACGTATATATGCTCAGAAACAGCAACTCACTACTGTGAGCTAGCTGATTATTGGATGCATATATATGCATCTTGTCATTGGCTCACTCAATGTGTTCAGCTAGCTCCAAGTAGTGTTACTGCTCCTTCAACAAATGTTACCAAGGGAACAAAGCAAATTTGATCATAAAAGGAAATAAGAAAGTTGTTTAAAACTGTATGCTCTATCTGAATCATGTATGAAAAGGGTTTCATGCCTCTTTAACATCTATTACATTCTAAACTAACACTTTTACACTATTCTCTATCAGTTCTTTACTAATTTTTTTTCCCACTGTACCTGTATAAACCAATTACTATATTCTTTATTTTTCTTTCACAATTCTTCTCTGCTTCCACTGATGATATATTTTGACTACAGACTGGCAATATGAGGGTAAGATCTTACAACTGAAAGTCCTGAACATTTACTTGTCTGTCATTACCATTTTCTTTATAGCAGTATTCAAATTCAGCTCACCAGCTTCAATTATATCCTTTTGATCACAATTAAATTCCAATTACATTTGTTTTTGTTTTGAAGCTTTAATTACAATGTTTCTGTTTTAATCACCCCCTTTATGTTATGTTCATATTTCTTTTTCAATGAAGATAATATGCACCTAGTCCTAAAGGAATGTCGCTTCACAGCTTTGTCTTACTCAGACTTACTCAGACTTCAGAGAAAGGCTTAAAAATGTTGTTCAAAAACCTCAATTTACATGTAAAGGAACAATTTCTTTTGAAAATAGAGAAAGGGGTAGCATTGCTGTGAATACATCAGAAGCTTTTTGTGTTAAAAGTGACCAGTTCTATGTTGTGATGTGGCAGCTGCTTCATGTTGGCATTTTACTGTATTTTTTTGACAATTTCAAAGCTTTTGTATGGTGCATTTTTGTGGCAATAGAAGTGGACAATGTGCGGTCATTTTTGTGCAGTCATCAGTGTACATAGATCTGTGCATTGGAGCCTAGATAAAACAATGTCATCATGCTTAGACCATTCCTGAAATTTCGCTTGACTACTTTAAGGAGAGAGAAACCCATTTAGATAATTAATTTTTATTTTATTTTTATAGATTGCAAACTGGCCAGATCCGGTCCACCAGCAACTATAGTTGCTATAGATGAAGAGAGCAGGAATGGTAAGCACATTTATAGATTTCTGATTTTCTTTTCCTTTTCAAAGAGATGTAAAATCATATGGTAAACACAGCCATCGGTTGATGTTGTATTTGTATGTTTTATAAATTACTTTATCCCATTTATTCTATCATGTTTTATGTATATTTCTATAAAGGAACTGTGTTTTGATTATATGTGGTTAAAATGTTTACACTTTATATAGTCAAGTGTATATATATATATATATATATATATATATATATATATATATATATATATATATATATATATATATTACACACTTTATGACCAAAAGTATATGGAAACCTGAGCATCACACATCATATCTATAGGAGCTTGATGTTGGGCGAGAAGGTCTGGCTTGTAATCCAAATTACAATTTATCCCAAAGGTGTTCAGTGGGGTTGAGGTCAGGGCTTTGTGCAGGCCAGTCAAGTACCTTCATACCAAACTCATCAAACAATGTTTTTTTGGACCTCCCTTTATGCCCAGAAGAACAAGCCATACTGGGACAAGAAAGTGCCTTCCCCAGACCAATGACACTAAATTTAAATCCCCAGTTTTCTAAAAAATGTTTTATCAGATAGTGTTAAAAAATACCTGTGTGGCCTTGCCCTTACTCTAAAAAAATAGCTCCAGACTATTATCTTTCCTCCAAAAAACTTGATAGTAGACACTATGTATTCTGGTAGGTAGCATTCTCCTTGAATCCAAAACATTCAAATTCTTCTATGCGATTTTCAGATAGTGAAGAATGATTCATCACACCAAAGAACATATTTCCCCGGCTTCAGAGTCCAGTGGTGGCCATATACATTACACCAAGCTCTTCAATATAACCCATTGCACTACCAATGTTTATCTATAAAGATTCCATGGCTATTAACTGGATTCTATGCACACAGTAGCAATGGGTGTGGCTGAAGCACCTATACTCATTAATTAGTAAGGTTTCCACAAACTTTTGACCATATGTGTGTGTGTGTTTGTGTATATAAATATATATATGAGTGTGCGTGTGTATAAATAAATAAATATATATATATATATATATATATATATATATATATATATATATATATATATATATATATATATATATATATATATATATTGTGTATACACTTATCATGTACCTTTCTGGAATTTTGTTAACCACATCACTGAGTTACATTTCTAGTTTTCTAGAAATAGGTTACTCTCTGAAATGTACTTTGATGCTGTATTTATATGATGCATGTTCATAGATCAACTTATCCGATCCTACTGTGGAAGCTAAATTTGATAAGACCTCTAAATGGATCGTGCAGGAAAATATATGAAGTTTTAAAAAGGAGTTATTTTTACCAAAGGGAATGATTGTTATCTGGCTTACAGTTCAGGGTATAGGGTAGGGGATAATGTGTCAATCAATGATCAGAATTTTAGTTATTTAGAAAAAAAAAGAAAAGAAAAACAAGTTTAATCAATAAAAGTATATATTATTTGATTGCATGTTTGCATTGATGCATTTTCTGAGTATAGAATCCATGTATGTTCCTTATGTATCAAACATAAAAATGCTTCAATTATATTTGTATTCTATATTTTATATAACTCTACGGTAGTGACATTCTTTTAATTAAAAAGTCACTGCTAGAAATAGTATTACAATGTCACAATATATCACACTCTGTATTAAGTAGAATGGTGTTAATATATCATGTTCTACAGATGTCTTACCACTGATTATTTTTAGATTTAGGTGCTTTCTTTGGTATTGAGTGAAATTACATTTTGAAGGTTATGTATACAAATGTAATGGAATATCAATTGTTAAAGTGTTTGGCGGGAATAAAATAATAAAACAACATCAGAATAAATATTCAGTGAATGGTACCAAAATAGGTAACACTTTATTATATATGAAAATCACTTCTAAAAGCAAACGTAAAGGAACGATAAACTCATTTTTATATGCACAGTATACGTGATTAAAAGAGATACTTAACACTTAAAGGGTTATTAAACAGTGCTCCTTTAGTAAAAACAAATATGTTAAATCAAAGTAAATATAAAAATGAACAGATTATGTAAACAAACCCGGCAAATAACTTGTTTAACAGGGAGCAGATCATTTTCAAAACCTAAGTTTTCTTCTGTTAGTTCTGGGCATGAGCAAATCTGACTCCATGTTATCTAATCTATTTACTAGCCTAGAAGTTTGATAACCTCAGGCTAAGATAAACCTTCCTGCAAAGGCCCCTCTCTCTTGTAGGGCTGTGAAAGGAATTAAAAGACACTACACAAATATAGCGTAAAAAAATAAATAAAAGGTAAAATAAATTTAAATAGATTAATAGAATAATATTTCAATTATTTCTATTAAGTATAAGCAACTTCTTAGTGATTTTTTTATTACAACAATTTCTTTAAAGGGAAGGTAAACACCTTGTAATTACAAAGCATTTTTGTTGTGTTGCTATAGAGAATAAAATATCAGCCAAGTGTAAACTCATATCATGAAAGGAAGAAAAAACAAGCGCTGAGTCCCCTAGTATATTTAACCCAAAGGTTTATAGGATCTGAGCCATAGGGTAAAAAGGTGTGTTACCTATGAACTGACGCGTTTCATGCATGAGTGCACGCACTTCATCAGAGATATTTTCCTATCCTACAATGGGGCCTTAAATATCATGGGGGTTAAAGTTTCCACAGATTTGGATTATGCATACATGCAATGTCTTTGTAAGCATTTGCACTCGTTACACTGATGCTTATCTTGCACTTGTTACATTGGTACTTGTGATACAACAATGTAGGGCTCTGAGAGGAAGTAAAATGTTCTGCACAAATGTAGTGTAAAAAAATAAATAAAATAAATCCATTTAAATAGATGACCCATACATATTGCATTGCTTTCTATTAAGTATAGTTTTTTTATTACAGCTATTTTTTAAAGGGATGATAAACACCTTGTAATTCTAAGATATTTCTGTTCTGTTGCTATAGAGAACAAAATATCAGCCAAGTCTAAACTGATAACAACTGCAAAACAATGTACTATATACTCTATACATCTTTAGAAGAGGCTTCCTTCTGGGATGACAGCCATGAAGACC
The DNA here is from genome assembly GCF_027579735.1 of Bombina bombina. Lineage (NCBI taxonomy): Eukaryota > Metazoa > Chordata > Amphibia > Anura > Bombinatoridae > Bombina > Bombina bombina. The sequence continues at coordinate 79,111,542 of NC_069507.1, read as the reverse complement.
AATTTGATGCAGTGTGCGGTGTTATGGTCTGAGCACTGACAATCTGACACCCCACCCCTTTAACCTCTGAAGCAATGTTGGCAGTACTCATACGTCTATTTCCCAAAGACAACCTCTGGATATGACCCTGAGCACTTGCACTCAACTTCTTTAGTCGACCATGGCGAGGCCTGTTCTGAGTGGAACCTGTCCTGTGAAACCACTGTATGGTCTTGCCGACCGTGCTGCAGCTCAGTTTCAGGGTCTTGGCAATCTTCTTATCGCCTAGACCATCTTTATGTAGATCAACAATTCTTTTTTTCAGATCCTCAGAGAGTTCTTTGCCATGAGGTGCCATGTTGAACTTCCAGTGACCAGTAGGAGAGAGTGTGAGAGCGATAACACCAAATTTAACACACCTGCTCCCCATTCACACCTGAGACATTGTAACACTAACAAGTCACATGACACAGGAAAAATGGATAATCGTGCCCAATTTGGACATTTCTACTTAGGGGTGTACTCACGTTTGTTGCCAACGGTTTAGGCATTAATGACTGTGTGTTGAGTTATTTTGAGGGAACAGCAAATTTACACTGTTATACAGGCTGTACATTCACTACTTTATATTGTAGCAAAGTGTCATTTCTTCAGTGTTCTCACATGAAAAGATATAATAACATATTTACAAAAATGTGAGGGGTGTACTCACTTTTGTGGGATAATGCATACTCCTAGATATATAGGTACAGATATATTTTATATATATTTAACATTAACATTATCACTAGGGATGGGCGAATGTTTCTAAAAATTTGAAATTTAAAACGAATTTTGATACATTCGTTCGTTCGAATCGAATTTCGAATGTTTATATAACATTCTATTTTCGAATTTTCATTTTCTAATTTTTCAATAAAATTCGAAAATATTTGTTCGAATAATAGAATGTTAAGCTATGTATTCATTCAATTTCGAAATGTAATATTCAAATTCGTATGTGACATTCTATTTTGAAATAGTATTTCTAGTCTACAACTGTGTTTAATAAATGTAATAAATGTAATATTCGAATTTGAATGCTACATTCGAATTCAAATGTCACATTCAAATTTGAAATAGTATTTCTAGTCTAATACTGTGTTTTAAATGTGATATTCGATTTGAATGTGATATTCGATTTGAATGTGATATTCGATTCGAATGTGACATTCTAAATAGTGTTTCTAGTCTACAATTGTGTTTTATAAATGTAATATTCCAATTCGAATGTGATATTTGAATGTAACATTCGAATTCGAACGTGACATTCAAATTCGAATGTGACATTGGAATTCGAATGTGACATTCGAAAACTGTAAATAACATTCGAAAATCGAATTTTTAAGAATATTCGTTCTTATCAACATTCTATTATGTAAATCGAATTTCTACAATAACATTCGTTCTAACATTCGAATTCGGATATAAACACATTCGCCCATCCCTAATTTTCACACACACACATATATATATATATATATATATATATATATATATTTCTCTTGTAAGGTGTATCCAGTCCACGGATCATCCATTACTTGTGGGATATTCTCCTTCCCAACAGGAAGTTGCAAGAGGACCACCCACAGCAGAGCTGCTATATAGCTCCTCCCCTAACTGCCATATCCAGTCATTCTCTTGCAACTCTCAACAAGCATGGAGGTAGTAAGAGGAAAGTGGTGAAATGTAGCTGTTATCTTGCTTCAATCAAAAGTTTGTTATTTTTAAATGGTACCGGAGTTGTACTATTTTGTCCCAGGCAGAAAAATAGAAGAATCTGCCTGTGATTTCAATGATCTTAGCAGGTTGTAACTAAGATCCATTGCTGTTCTCACACATGACTGAAGAGAGAGGTAACTTCAGCGGGGGAATGGCGTGCAGGTTATCCTGCTATGAGGTATGTGCAGTTAAGATTTTTTCTAGAAGATGTGAATGCTAGAAAATGTTGCTGATACCAAATTTATGTAAGGTAAGCCTGAAGCAGTGATTTAATAGCGACTGGTATCATGCTTACTTTCTGAGGTAATACTCTTTTATATTTACAATATAAAACGTTTGCTGGCATGTTTAAACGTTTTTATATATACTTTGGTGATAAAACATTATTGGGGCCTATTTTTTTCCACATGGCTGGCTTAAATTTGCCTAGAAACAGTTTCCTGAGGCTTTCCACTGTGTTACTATGAGTGGGAGGGGCCTAACTTAGCGCTTTTTTGCGCAGTAACTTTTACAGACTGAGACATCCAGCTTCCTCCAGGAGTCCCCTGAATGCTATAGGACATCTCTAAAGGGCTCTTAGGCTTTCCAAAATCGTTTGTTGGGGAAGGTAGGCCCACAGCAAGGCTGTGGCAGTTTGGTGTGACTGTTAAAAAACGTCTATATTGTTTTTTTGATCCGTTTTTTGAACTAAGGGTTAATCATCCATTTGCAAGTGGGTGCAATGCTCTGTTAGCTTATTATACACACTGTAAAAATTTTGTTTGATTTACTGCCTTTTTTCACTGTTTTTCAAATTCTGACAAAATTTGTTTCTCTTAAAGGCACAGTATAGTTTCTTATATTTGCTTGTTAACTTGATTTAAAGTGTTTTCAAGCTTGCTAGTCTCATTGCTAGTCTGTACAAACATGTCTGACATAGAGTAAACTCCTTGTTCATTATGTTTAAAAGCCATTGTGGAACCCCCTCTTAGAATGTGTACCAAATGTACTGATTTCACTTTAAGCAATAAAGATCATATTCTGTCTTTAAAAAATTTATCACCAGAGGAATCTGACCAGGGGGAAGTTATGCCGACTAACTCTCCCCATGTGTCAGATCCTTTGACTCCCGCTCAAGGGACTCACGCTCAAATGGTGCCAAGTACATCTAGGGCGCCCATAGCATTTACTTTACAAGACATGGCGGCATTCATGGATAATACACTGTCAGCGGTATTAGCCAGACTACCTGAATTTAGAGGAAAGCGAGATAGCTCTGGAGTTAGACGAACAGAGCATACTGATACTTTAAGAGCTATGTCTGATACTGCCTCACAATATGCAGAAGCTGAAGAAGGAGAGCTTCTTTCTGTGGGTGATGTTTCTGACTCAGGGAAGATGATGCAACCTGATTCTTATATCTCTACATTTAAATTTAAGCTTGAACACCTCCGTGTGTTACTCAGGGAGGTTTTAGCTGCTCTGAATGACTGTGATACAATTGCAGTGCCAGAGAAATTGTGTAGACTGGATAAATACTATGCAGTTCCAGTGTGCACTGATGTTTTTCCAATACCTAAAAGGTTTACAGAAATTATTACTAAGGAATGGGATAGACCAGGTGTGCCGTTCTCTCCCCCTCCTATTTTTAGAAAAATGTTTCCAATAGACGCCACCACACGGGAAATATGGCAGACAGTTCCTAAGGTGGAGGGAGCAGTTTCTACTCTAGCAAAGCGTACTACTATCCCTGTCGAGGACAGTTGTGCTTTCTTAGATCCAATGGATAAAAAGTTAGAGGGTTACCTTAAGAAAATGTTTATTCAACAAGGTTTTATCCTACAGCTCCTTGCATGCATTGCTCCTGTCACTGCTGCTGCAGCGTTCTGGTTTGAGTCTCTGGAAGAGGCTTTACAGGTAGCGACTCCATTGGATGACATACTTGACAAGCTTAGAGCACTTAAGCTAGCGAATTCTTTTGTTTCTGATGCCATTGTTCTTTTGACTAAATTAATGGCTATGAATTCTGGTTTTGCTATCCAGGCGTGCAGAGTGCTATGGCTTAAATCATGGTCAGCTGACGTTACTTCAAAGTCTAAGCTGCTTAACATTCCCTTCAAGGGGCAGACCCTATCCAGGCCTGGTTTGAAGGAGATTATTGCTGATATCACTGGAGGAAAAGGTCATGCCCTTCCTCAGGATAGGTCCAAATCAAGGGCCAAACAGTCTAATTTTCGTGCCTTTTGAAACTTCAAGGCAAGTGTGGCATCAACTTCCTCTAATGCAAAACAAGAGGGAACTTTTGCTCAGTCCAAGGCAGTCTGGAGACCTAACCAGACCTGGAATAAGGGTAAGCAGGCCAAAAAGCCTGCTGCTGCCTCTAAGACAGCATGAAGGAATGGCCCCCTATCCGGTAACGGATCTAGTAGGGGGCAGACTTTCGCTCTTCGCCCAGGTGTGGGCAAGAGATGTCCAGGATCCCTGGGCGTTGGAAATTATATCCCAGGGATATCTTCTGGACTTCAAGGCTTCCCCCCCAAAAGGGAGATTTCACCTTTCTCAATTATCTGCAAACCAGATAAAGAGAGAGGCATTCTTACACTGTGTACAAGACCTCCTAGTTATGGGAGTGATCCATCCAGTTCCAAAGGAGGAACAGGGACGGGGATTTTACTCAAATCTGTTTGTAGTTCCCAAGAAAGAGGGAACCTTCAGACCAATTTTGGATCTAAAGATCTTAAACAAATTCCTCAGAGTTCCATCATTCAAGATGGAGACTATTCGTACCATCCAGGATCCAGGAGGGTCAATACATGACTACAGTGGATTTAAAGGATGCTTATCTTCACATTCCGATACACAAAGATCATCATCGGTTTCTCAGGTTTGCCTTCCTAGACAGGCATTACCAGTTCGTAGCTCTTCCCTTTGGGTTAGCTACAGCCCCAAGAATTTTTACAAAGGTTCTGGGGTCGCTTCTGGTGGTCCTAAGGCCGCGGGGCATAGCAGTGGCCCCTTATTTAGACGACATCCTGATTCAGGCGTCAAACTTCCAAGTTGCCAAGTCTCATACGGACATAGTGTTGGCATTTCTGAGGTTGCATGGGTGGAAGGTGAACAAGGAAAGGAGTTCTCTATCCCCCTTCACAAGAGTTTCCTTCTTAGGGACTCAGATAGATTCTGTAGAAATGAAAATTTACCTGACGGAGTCCAGGTTATCAAAACTTCTAAATTCCTGCCATGTTCTTTATTCCATTCCTCGCCCTTCGGTGGCTCAGTGCATGGAAGTAATCGGCTTAATGGTAGCGGCAATGGACATAGTGCCATTTGCACGCCTGCAACTCTGCATGCTCAATCAGTGGAATGGGGATTACTCAGATTCGTCCCCTCCACTAAATCTGGATCAAGAGACCAGGGATTCTCTTCTCTGGTGGCTATCTCGTGTCCATCTGTCCAAAGGTATGACCTTTCGCAGGCCAGATTGGACAATTGTAATGACAGATGCCAGCCTTCTAGGTTGGGGTACAGTCTGGAACTCCCTGAAGGCTCAGGGATCGTGGACTCAGGAGGAGTTACTCCTTCCAATAAACATTCTGGAACTAAGAGCAATATTCAATGCTCTTCAGGCTTGGCCTCAGCTAGCGACAATGAGGTTCATCAGATTTCAGTCGGACAACATCACGACTGTGGCTTACATCAACCATCAAGGGGGATCAAGGAGTTTCCTAGTGATGTTAGAAGTCTCAAAGATAATTCGCTGGGCAGAGATTCACTCTTGCCACCTATCAGCTATCCATATCCCAGGTGTAGAGAACTGGGAGGCGGATTTTCTAAGTCGACAGACTTTTCATCCAGGGGAGTGGGAACTCCATCCTGAGGTGTTTGCACAATTGGTTCATCATTGGGGCAAACCAGAACTGGATCTCATGGCATCTTGCCAGAACACCAAGCTTCCTTGTTACCGATCCAGGTCCAGGGACCCCAAGGCAACGCTGATAGATGCTCTAGCAGCGCCTTGGTCCTTCAACCTGGCTTATGTGTTTCCACCGTTTCCTCTGCTCCCTCGTCTGATTGCCAAAATTAAGCAGAAGAGAGCATCAGTGATCTTGATAGCGCCTGCGTGGCCACGCAGGACTTGGTATGCAGATCTGGTGGACATCCTTTCCACCATGGACTCTGCCGCTGAGACAGGACCTTCTACTTCAAGGTCCTTTCAACCATCCAAATCTAATTTCTCTGAGGCTGACTGCCTGGAGATTGAACGCTTGATTTTATCAAAGCGTGGTTTCTCCAAGTCAGTCATTGATACCTTAATTCAGGCACGAAAGCCTGTCACCCTGGAAAATCTATCATAAGATATGGCGTAAATATCTTTATTGGTGTGAATCCAAGGGCTACTCATGGAGTAAGGTCAGGATTCCCAGGATATTATCTTTTCTCCAAGAAGGATTGGAGAAAGGATTGTCTGCTAGTTCCTTAAAGGGACAGATTTCTGCATATCTATTCTTTTGCACAAGCGTCTGGCGGATGTCCCAGACATTCAGGCATTTTGTCAGGCTTTAGTTAGAATCAAGCCTGTGTTTAAACCTGTTGCTCCACCTTGGAGCTTAAATTTGGTTCTTAAAGTTCTTCAGGGGATTCCGTTTGAACCTCTTCATTCCATAGATATCAAACTTTTATCTTGGAAAGTTCTTTTTTTGGTAGCTATTTCCTCGGCTTGTAGAGTTTCCGAGTTATCTGCCTTACAATGTTATCCTCTTTTTCTGATCTTCCATGCAGATAAGGTAGTTCTGTGTACCAAACCTGGGTTTTTACCTAAGGTGGTATCTAATAAGAATAACAATCAAGAGATTGTTGTTCCGTCTTTGTGTCCTAATCCTTCTTCAAAGAAGGAACGTCTATTACACAATCTGGACGTGGTTCGTGCTTTAAAGTTGTACTTACAAGCTACTAAAGATTTTCGTCAAACATCTGCTTTGTTTGTTGTCTACTCTGGACAGAGGAGAGGTCAAAAGGCTTCGGACCTCTCTTTCTTTTTGGCTAAGAAGCATAATCCGCTTAGCCTATGAGACTGCTGGCCAGCAGCCTCCAGAAAGGATTACAGCTCATTCTACATTTGCAAGGCGGCGACTTGGTCTTCGCTTCATACTTTTTCAAAATTCTACAAATTTGATACTTTTGCTTCTTCGGAGGCTATTTTTGGGAGAAAGGTTTTACAGGCAGTGGTACCTTCCGTTTAAGTACCTGCCTTGTCCCTCCCTTCATCCGTGTACTTTAGTTATGGTATTGGTATCCCACAAGTAATGGATGATCTGTGGACTGGATACACCTTACAAGAGAAAACATAATTTATGCTTACCTGATAAATGTATTTCTCTTGTGGTGTATCCAGTCCACGGCCCGCCCTGTCATTTTAAGGCAGGTATTTTTTAATTTTAAACTACAGTCACCACTGCACCGTATGGTTTCTCCTTTCTCTGTTTGTTTTCGGTCGAATGACTGGATATGGCAGTTAGGGGAGGAGCTATATAGACAGATCTGCAGTGGGTGATCCTCTTGCAACTTCCTGTTGGGAAGGAGAATATCCCACAAGTAATGGATGATTCGTGGACTGGATACACCACAAGAGAAATAAATTTATCAGGTAAGCATAAATTATGTTATAATATTAAAATTGCAGGGGGGGGTTATGTGAAGAACATAGGAATGTAAAATATGCATAACAGACTTTGGGTTTTGATTAACGCGAATGGCAAACTACTCACATGTGCTGTACACAGTATTACAGTGCTATACTATAAATGCAGGTGGCAAAAACTCTTCAACAAAACTTTTGTTTCAGCTAAGGAGCCTGTGGAATAACTTTCTCAATAGTGGTTGTGTGTATAGATAGAAAGATAGATGATAATCATACAGAGAGATAGATAGATTGTTACATATATATACATACATATCTATATAATTTTTAGATTCCTTTAAATCTTCCATTGTCATTTTCCTTAAATTTTTCTCTTCTTTTTCAATTTCAAAATGGTAAAGGAATAAAATACTGAGATCACATTCAATAGGAATAGCTTAGATGTCTTTAGATTCTAAGTTCGGTCACAAGTTATCAGTGTTATAAAGATAATATTAGGGGCCGTGTATAATGACACGAATCATGTAGCTGGCACTCTCACAATGAACATTCTTATCAAGATAAATTGCTTAAGAAAATTTCAATTCTAATGGAAGAACCGCTATAAGGTCATGGTATTCATTTTATAGTAGAACTTTAAGCTTAATATAGTCATTGATGTTGAAATGGATTTTGTTTCTCCTTTCTTTTGTATTATGGATGAGCACTAGACTTCTTGCAGGAACTCTACGAATATATATTATATTACTTTTGGGCTGTTTCTCCTTATACAAATCAAGTAACACTGTGCCAATGTCAATCACAATGTGTTTGAGAGATTGTCAAATAGTTCTGTCTGAAAAAAAATGAAGTAATTTATATTTAGGTCAAAGATCAACATTTAGATACTAGCATGCACATGAATATGAAAACGTGACAAACACCATCTTATTATAATGGCATACAATAGTCTACTAAAAGTTAGTTCCATAATTTAAAGGGAGTTTAACCCCTTCACTCCCGGGACTTTCAGACAAAAACTTGCCCAAAATATGAGAGAATTTTTATCATTTTTGCTATCACTCCATTTAAACAGAAATAGAGCCTTTTTTTTTTATTTACGTGTCAAATCTATATATATATATTTAAATAGACAACCCAAGGTATTGATCTAGGCCCATTTTGGTATATTTCATGCCACAATTTCACCGCCAAATGCAATCAAATAAAACAGTGTTTTACTTTTTTCACAAACTTTGGGTTTCTCACAGAAATTATTTACATACCGCTTGCACAATCTTAACAAATGCTTGTAAAAGTTTCTCTGGGATCCCCTTTGTTCAGAAATAGCAGACATAAATGGCTTTGCTATTGCTTTTTGGTAATTAGAAGGCTGCTAATTGCACCTGTTAATTAGGTAGTTTAAAAAGTTTAATTTTAGCTTTAGTGTAGGGATTAGCCTCCGACCTGACACTTCCCAGCCCCTGATCCCTACCTGGTCCCTCCCAAACAGCTCTCTCCACTCCTTTTGTTTTTTTAATCCAATTTCTTTTTATTGAGAACATATCAAATGAGTTACATGTTACATTTCCAATTCAAATAAACAATATATATCAAGATAGATACATGAAAACAAATATGGATAGTGCAAATATATTTCTCAAAATTTTTCTTTAACAGATTCGTTGATTATCTGAGTCCCAAAAGGGGCACAGATTATGGTTGTTAACTGTCAAACACTCTAACTAAATACATGTCGATTTCAAACATTCAAACTATTAACATCTGCTAAAATAGAAAGTTTAACATGGTCTCCTGTTGCTCAATGTCTGGTTAGGGTCTAAGTATTTCTCATCGATTACCTATCAGTTTCTGTGATTTTAATCTATATTGTTCCCAGATGGTCTGAGCTGTTATATAAGGATCTCTTGTGTCGTTTTTAAAGGAACTATATTCTTCGAGCTCTATTAACTCTGTGACTCTATTTCTCCATATGTTTAGGTCTAGGGCTACACTGGCCTTCCAATGTTTGGCTATAGTGGATTTCACACCGTTTATCATTATTTGGAATAGAATTCTATGAGCTTTGGATGGGAGTTTAATAGATTTATTAAGCAGGAAAATTAGTGGGTCTAATGGTATCTGTAATTCAAGGACATCCTCCATGTCTTTTATACAGTGTCTCCAGTATCTGTTTATTTCATTACACCACCACCACATGTGGCCCATACCACTACCCACATGCCCGCATCTCCAACACCTATTACTAGCTTGAGGATATAATTTATGGATACGCTTTGGGGTGAGATACCAATTGTGGAGTATTTTATAGTTAAGCTCAATTATGGATGCTGAAGACGAGGAAGATTTTGTGTTTTTGAAAATGTTAACTGCGGTCTGGGGTAATACAATTGTGCCTAGTTCCCTTTCCCAAGCCTCAATTGAATTGGGTAGGTTACCCAATGGGGGTTGCGTTAAGATGGCTTGAATTTTGGATAAGGTGTGTTTCCTCTGGTGGTCACCAGTAAACAATTTCTCCAAAATTGTGAGGGGTCTCAACATGTTGTTATTGTGTTTGTGGGTCATTATATAATGATAAACTCGTCTATAGTTAAACCAGTTGTTAAACCAAGTGTGTCCTTGTTCTATTATTTGCTTTTGAGTCATAAGGTGTTCGTTAATGGATATTTGATGAATCTCCAGTTCTATATTTCTATCATCTAGTCCTCTAGTGCCTCCCAGGTCTGTTATTGAAAATTCGGTATTGTGAGTCAGAGAAGTTAAAGGGGAGGGATTTGACGAGATATATGGGTTCAACCCATTCGCCAGAGCCCACTGCTGTGTGGTCTCTTTAGTTATAGGGTTGGCGATGAGCTTAGTTAATGTTTTAAAGTTAGGGTGCCAGCACAATGTGGGTAAGTTTATGTCTAAGTTTAAATTTTGTTCAAGTTCAACCCATCATTTTTGAGTCCTGTGTACCCTCCAGTCCAATATGCGTTGCATAAAGATAGCTGTTCTATATGATTTTACATTTGGGACTCCCAGTCCTCCCTGTTCTCTAGTGCGCATCATGGTTATTTTATTAATTCTGGGCTGTTTGCCTTTCCATATGAACGAGTGGAACAGATGTTGTATCTGAGATGTATATTTGGGCGGGAGAGGGATGGGGAGAGTCTGTAAGACATATAACAATCTAGGGAAGGCGTTCATTTTGATAGTATTTATCCTCCCGAGCCATGATAAGCGCTTAGAACTCCAAGAGGATAAATCTCTGGTTAGAGCCCTACAAATCGGAATATAGTTCAGTTGAAAAATCATGTCTGTTTCTTCAGCTAGTTGAATGCCAAGGTATTTTATAGAATTAACACACCATCTAAAGGGGCATAATGTTTTGATCTTGGAAGTCATCTCTGGGGGGAGGGAGACACCCAGTATTTCGGATTTAGATTGGTTTATCAAAAAATTTGTTAGTTTGTTGAAAATGTCAAGTTCAATCAACAAAAAAGGGATGGCTACATCGGGTCTGGTGAGGGAGAAGAGGATGTCATCCGCAAAGAGAGACATCTTGTACTCTCCCCTCCCCACCCGCACCCCCGTGATGTCTTTGTTAAGTCTGATTTTGGTGGCCAACGTTTCCAGGAAACAGACAAACAGTAAGGGGGAAAGGGGACATCCCTGTTGCGTGCCATTGGAAATTTGGAAAGGCTGCGAAAGGATGCCATTAAGTGTTATGCAGGCGCTTGGATGGGCATAAAGAGCAAATATCCTGTGTAGCATGGTGTTACCTAGTCCAAAAGATCGTAATGTCATTTTTAAAAAGGACCAGTTTACACGGTCAAAGGCTTTTTCCGCATCCGTGGAGAGCCACACTGTTGGCATCCCCACAGATTTGGAATGCCACATTAGATGTAGATTGCGTACTGTATTGTCCTTGGCCTCTCTATTAGGGACAAAGCCCACCTGGTCTGAGTGAACGAGTAAGGGAAGGACCGAATTAAGTCTAGTCGCTAGAATTTTCGCAAATATTTTAATGTCCAAATTGAGAAGGGATATTGGTCGGTAGTTGGGGATCTGGTCTGTTGGTTTGCCTGGTTTCGGGATGACTGTAATATGTGCCCGTAAGGATTCAGAGGAAAAATATTTATCTTTATCTATATCTTGAAAGTAAGACAATAGATGAGGGGCTAGTAAATTCTTAAATTTGGAATAATAGGCATTTCCAAAGCCATCAGGTCCTGGGGCTTTTCCTGTGGGGAAGGAGGAAATAGCTTCCTTCACCTCCTTAAGGATAATGGGGAGTCCAGCTTGGCTTGCTGTTCCTCAGTGAGGGAGGGGAGATGTAGCTGTGAGAGATAGATAGAAATATCTTGCTCAGACGGGGGGGGGGGATGGGCCCTCCCCAAATTATATAGGCTATCGTAATAAGTTCTAAATTTATCTACTATGTCTCTAGAGGAGTTCCAATCTCTCCCCTCTTTGTCTTTTATTGTCATAATATAACGCCTATTGGTTCGTTGTTTTAGGTGTCTAGCTAGAAGTTTTCCCTGCTTATTGTGGCCTTTGTAAAATGTCTTTCTAAGAAACAGTGCCAACCTTTTGGTTTCGGTGCCCAGGAGAGTATTGAGCTGATCCCTCTTATGTTGCAGGCTTTCTAGTATTGATTGGCTACCGGGAAATCTTTTGTGTATGTCTTGTATTTTTTTAATGTCTTCCAACAGTGTTGATAGGAATTGGGTTCTTTGCTTATTCCTTGTTGCTTTCAAGGCTATAAGCTCCCCCCTAATCACACACTTCTGTGCCTCCCATATTGAATGTGGTCCTACGTCCTCAGTGCAATTTAGCTCAAAATAATCATTTAGGGAGGCCGTCAGTTGTGTGCAAATAAGTGGGTCCTTCAAAAGTGACTCATCTAGCCTCCAGGTCTTATCAGATCTCTGTGAAGTGGGCCATCTAAGGGTGCAACTAATTACAGCGTGGTCTGACCACGTTATAGGGGATATGTCTGTGTGTCGTACTAGGTCTAGGCTGGTGACATCTACAAGCAGATAATCTATCCTCGAATAGACTTTATGTGGATGGGAATAGAAAGTAAAATCCTTCACAGAAGGATGAGCTATTCTCCAAGCATCGTGGAGTGTGAGATCTGCTATATGTGCTTTGACCGATTGTAGTACTCTTTGGGAGATTGAGGAAACCCCCCTGGAGCAGTCAACATCTGGGTCCATTGCTAAATTGAAATCCCCTCCCACTATTAAACTCCCTTTTCGACAGTCTAGTATGGTGTTCTTCAGATTGAGAAAAAATTGGGGTGTTGGGGGCGTATATGTTGGCTAACGTCATTACCTTATTGTAAAGTTTCCCCACAACTATAATATACCTCCCTTCTTTGTCTTTGAGTATATGAGTTGGGTCAAAAGGGATATTTTTCTTGATAAGGATGGCCACCCCATTATGTTTGGTACTATTAGATGCTAGGAAAATCTGACCAAACTTATTAAAGGACATTTTAGGTTCCCTTCCTCGTTTAAAATGGGTCTCCTGTAACAGGACTATGTCATATTTGAGTCGCCTATATTCTCGGACAGCTAGAGATCTCTTTTGTGGTGTATTGAATCCCTTAACATTATGGGAAACTATTTTTAAATGTAGCGTGTCTGCTGACATTACTTACATGTTGAAATGGGGAAAGCACATATATGAAATCTTGAGAACCAATATGTGTAGTATAGCCTAATATCAAGACCCCTGACCTGTAAAACATAGTTATCAAGCACACAGTAATCAAAAGGACAATATATCAAGAAATTTAGACCTATAGGGAGAAAAAAATAGCATCTTGCAAACTCAAGTTCATCACATAAAACGACAGTAGCTATAACCATGAGATTTATTACTTTAACAGTTGAAACCTTCTTAGCTAAATATGCTGTAGTAAATACTTGCGTGGTTTATTCGGGTGCCTTTAGATACACCATGAGCTAGGGGGTCGAGTGGTGTCAGTTAACTTTCAGAGTTTAGCTATGTAATTTTAACTTATCAAATATACGACTGGGGAAAATGAAAGTTAGGGGAGTGGTATTGGAGTTGTAGTATGAGAACTTATATGACTATACTATGACACCTTGATGTGTGATAAGAGGGAGGTGAGTATCATATTATTAAGTTGCCCCGCAGGGCCAATAACATTTAAAACATTCTTTACTTAAACAAACAGTGTCAAGTGGTGAGTATATTCCAAGCAAAAGTCGTTAGGGTACATACAAATCATTACCAAGCTTTTACGTAGCAGGATAGCAGTTTATCATACCCAATGTCTTCGACTTGCCCACAGCTCAATGAAAGCCGCGTGGCAGATCGAACTAAGAGTCCAGTGGTGGTGGAGTTGGACCTGCTTTAAACCTTTTTGAAGGCACTCTGGACCAGTTAGGGCGCTGTTCTCTGGGCCTGTCTCTGCTTTGTTCCTCTTGTATTATCGGAAAGTTCAACACCTTTTCTGGAGGCGTTTCAAACACAATATTTAATTTTTTAGAAAGAGAGTCCAGGTCATTATAGCTTTTGTACGTTATTTGAGAGCCGTTGTGGTTGATCAGGAGGCTAAATGGGAAGCCCCAGCGGTATCTGATGTTATGCTCCTGCAATTTTTGGGTTATGAATCTCAATTCCCGCCTTCTTTGAATCGTTTGAGGGCATAAATCTTGGAAGATCTGTAAGGAGTGGTTGTGAAAGGAGATGGTCTGTCTGGACCTAGCCGCCTGCCAGATCTCCTCTCTTGTTGTGAATTTCAGCAGTTTCAGGATGACATCCCTAGGAGGGGCCGGTGGTTTAGAGGGAGGTCTCAAAGCTCTGTGGATTCTTTCTATGTCGTCATTAGTAATCATGGTTGCCCTTGGCAACAAGTGGTGAAAAAGGTCCTTTACATAAGATTTCAAATTTTCCTGCGGGACTTCCTCTGGAATGCCTCTAATTCTCAAATTGTTCCTTCTCCCTCTGTTATCCAAGTCCTCCAATTTGTCTTGCATCATCTGGATAACAGAATCTTGAATAGACAGTTGTTGAATATTGGTACTGACCAGGTTTTTTAAGTGATCCTGGCCATCTTCCAGGCACTCTATCCTATTCCCCATTTCGTTTAAATCATTCTTTAAGTCTCTGATTTCCTCTTTGATAAAGGACTTAAGCGCCTCAATATCTGTTTTAGAAGGCAACCTTGCAATCTGAGACTGTATTGAAAGTAGGGAGTCCTTTTGGAGGTCAGCTTTATTTGGGAGTGTGTCAGGGCAAGCAGCATCTTGTAACGTATCTTGAGGGGGGCCCTCTGGTGCGTGAAAAAAGGTGGTGACTGATGGGGTCAAGGAAAGGTTTTTATTCTGTTTTTCTGGTTTATTTCCTTTTTTTGAGGTCATGTTGATCATAAGAACTGAATCTATGGTCTTGTTATGCTAAGTGTCTGTCTCTTTGGGAGAGAGCTACCTGTATTTAAGAAGTAGCGTGTTTATTAAAGTCAAATGCAGTGTTTAAGGAGTTCAAGGAGATTCCCAATCAGCAGTTTTACTCTTATTGTAATTGTGGCAAACTGATCATTTACACTGGCCTGCTGAGTCCAACTGGCCGCCTAATTTGTTTTAGTAATTCCGTGGGCTTTTATATCTCTGTAGGGGAATTCATGTCAGTTTCAGGAGAGTGGAGAAAAAACCGCACCCACAACCAGAACAAGCCCCGCAGCAAACAGGTCTCCCTTCTCTTCTAAACTGTGTTCCAGAATACGTATATCATTGTATAAAGTTAAAATGAGTACAAAGCAGTTCCCACGTGGCTTGCGTGTTTATTACTATACCACTGTGTCCGTGTGAAGAATGGTCTCTGTTACTGTTGGAACCCTGCACCGCAAGTGACCCTGTTCATTTCAGAAAAGTGGTGAAGCATTAGGGTGCGGTTTATGTTCCTTTAATTTGCCTTGATGGGTAATTATCATTAGCAGGGGTGGGCAAATTCCCGGTGCAGGTCAGAAAAACTTTTCCAGCTGGTTTAATCTGTTCACTCACCAGTCGGTAGTGGTCCGTTGTTCCGGGTCTCTTTCTGGCAGAGAGTTATTGGTTTCAGGGATGGTTGTTCCTGTGGCGCAGCTAAATTAGACAGTGATGTGTCAAAATGGCGCCCGCTTCATCCGTTCTCTCTTCTTGTTCTCTCCAGAACTCTGCTCGACTGGTGCCGGAGGGTATGAAAAAGGAATTGGCTCTGTTCAGTAACTCCTCACCTATCTTTTGCGTATCAATTTGTTCCCCAGTCTTGTTATTTATTATGCTCTGAAGGGCTGACAGCAACGGAGCTCTCTCACTCTGCTGCCATGTCCCAGCATGGCGAAACTCCGCCCCCACTCCTTTTGTTTTTTTAATAAAATATATTTTTATTTTTATGTTTTCTGCAGTGTAGGATCCCCCCTTACTCCCCAACATCCCCCAAACAGCTCTCTAGACCTCCCCCCCTCTACTTATTAGGCACCATCTTAGTTACTGGCAGCCATCTTCCAGTACCTATAAAAATATATATTTTTAATTGAAACAATAAATAAATCTGTAGCGTAGTGTCCACCCCCCCCACTCCCTCCCTTAATCAATCCTTAGTTAAGGACACCCACACAATGCCCATCCACTTTTCTGTATTGTAGCTGCCCCATCCCTCCCTGTCCCTTTATTTATTTTTTTGCCATAGCATAGAGTCCTCCCACTCCCTCCCTCTTCCTCCCACCTCCCCTGCTGGGCCGCCACCCGCCTCTCACCCAGACCTCCCGCTGGCACCAGTAATAATCATTAAAGACGGTGACACACACAGTGTCACCATCTGTAACGATCAGTCATCTGCCCTCATATGTAACATGGATCGCGCTCTAGCTCCATATGTGGCAGATGCCTGAAGCTTCAGGAACTCCAGATCTCGACTGTAACTTAACAGCTAAGAGTGCTGGAGCTTCCTGAAGTGAAGACTATTATATACGTCTTGCAGTATGATAGTCAAAGTACTGCAAGATGTATAAACACATCTTATTGGGTGTCAGGGTTTTTTCCCTGTTGTGTTTGCCATGTGCTGCTGGCAGCCATTTTACTCACCTCTCTCCCTGACTAAGATGCATTGTGGGGGATGCTGCTCAATTCCTACTCTTCCTTTTATGGCCAGACTAGTGTGCATCATCCATGTGAGACAGGATGCAGTCTCAGAATTGTGATGTCATCAATTATTATTTAAAGGGCCTCTGTTCAGTATGCTTTGCCTTTGCGTTGTCTCAGACCTGTTTGTGAGAGTTCCTGTGTATTACCTGGCTGCCTGACGTCCTACCTGGTTCCTGATCCCTGGCTTGTTCCTGACTCTGCTGTTTTCCTTGTTCCTGATTCCGGCTCGTCTGACTATTCGCTTTGGCTCCTGACTCAGCTCGTCTGACTACCAGCTCTGGTTTTGATTCCTGGCTTGTTATTTGACTTGTGGACTTTTTATTATTTTTTACTATTAATAAAGGTGTAATTATTTTTGCACTTTCTCATCTCAGTCTAATTCCGGGCACCCTGACATTACTCAAAGGCCATGAATCCTGATGGTGCTAATAATCCACCTTTACCTGACATTATTTCCAGGATGGATGCACAGGATCACCGCTTGGATCAATTTGCACTAGCCCTGCAAACCCTGCTGACTCGCACTGCACATTTGGACCAAAGTGTCCCGCAAGTTATGGCTGCTCCTGTTTCCGCTGCTGCACTTATGCCTACCAGGAGCATGTCCGGTTCTGCACCTCTACCTCAGCGATATGGAGGTGATCCTATTCAGTGCAGAGGGTTTTTTAACCAGGTGGGCATTTACGTTGAAATGTTACCTCAGGTGTTTCCCTCTGACAGAGCTAATGTGGGATTTCTCATCTCGTTACGCTCTGACACAGCTCTTGCCTGGGCTAATCCCTTGTGGGAGACTAATAAACCTGTAATTTCAAATTACCCTGAATTTATGGCCTCTTTTCGAAGGGTATTTGATGTTCCGGCTCGCTCCTCCTCTGCTGCTAAACGACTCATGTCCATTCAGCAAGGTACAAGATCTGTTGCTCAGTATGCTATTGAGTTCTGTACGCTTGCTGCAGAGGTAGGTTGGAACAATGAAGCCCTTGTTGCCGCCTTCTTTCATGTGCTCTCTGATGCAATTAAAGACGAAGTTGCTGCCAGAGATTTACCAGAGGATCTCGAGGCATTGGTGTCTTTTTTGATCCTAATTGACATCAGACTCAGAGAGAGGCCCTCTTTCAAGGAGCGCTTGTGGAAGCCTCCTGTTTTGTTGTCTCCTACGTGTCCATTCCCACCCATGCCTCCTGGTCCTGAGTCACCAGGTACTGCTGAGCCGATGCAGCTGGGATTCTCCGTGGAGGAGAGGGCCTTTAGGAGGAGGGAGGGGCTCTGCCTCTATTGTGGGTTACAGGGCCACCTTTTGAAGTCTTGTCCTACACGGCCGGGAAACACTCACACCTAAGGTCCTGTCGGGGCAGACCTTGGGTGGTTTATCCTCATCCCCGGAAACCGCTTAAGGAGAAACCTTTGGTCACGGTTGTCCTCTCCTGGGTGGACTCCTCCATAGTCACCCAGGCTCTTGTTGACTCCGGTGCTGTGGGCTATTTCATTGACAGTGCTTTTGTATCAAAGCACTCCATTCCTGTTTTGCCTCGGTCTGTTCTGCTTGCTATTGAGGCCATTGATTGCAGGCCCCTTCAGCCTGCACTCATTACTCACAAAACTGCTCAGTTGTCCATGGCTGTTGGGGCTCTCCATTTTGAAACCCTCCAGTTCTAGGTGATAAACTCTCCGCATATTCCGGTTGTTCTGGGTTATCCCTGGCTCCAAAAGCACAATCCCAGTCTTGACGAGTGCAGGTCCAACATTTTGTCGTGGTCCCCGCAATGTATTTCCACTTGTCTTCGGAAACCAGTTAAAGTCTTGTGCACTTCTTCGATTTCTCAATTTCCAGAGGAGTACCAAGAGTTCCTAGACGTGTTTGACAAGGTGCATGCCGGTACGTTGCCTCCTCACCGGTCTTATGATTGTGCCATAGACCTGCAACCCGGAGCCATTCCTCCTCGGGGCCGGGTGTACCCTCAGTCTGTTGCAGAGAATTGTGCTATGGAGGAGTATGTTGCAGATGCTCTGTCACGGGAAATCATCCACAAATCCTGCTCTCCTGCAGGGGCTGGCTTCTTCTTTGTGAAGAAAAAGGGTGGCGAATTAAGACCTTGTATCGATTATAGGGGTCTTAATCGTCTTACCATTAAGAATGCTTACCCTATTCTGCTTATTACGGAACTCTTTGACTGCCTCAAGGGAGCTAAGGTCTTTATTAAACTTGATTTGAGAGGAGCGTACAATCTCGTTAGGATTAAGGAGGGCCACGAATGGAAAACAGCATTTAACACCAGGAGTGGGAATTATGAGTATCTTGTAATGCCCTTTGGCCTATGTAATGCTCCTGCTGTTTTTCAGGAATTTATTAATGATGTCCTACGAGATATGTTGCAACAGTGTGTTGTGGAGTACTTAGACGACATCCTCATACACTCACCCACACTTGAGGCTCATCGTTCTGATGTTACATGGGTTCTTCAGAGACTACGTGAGACCAGCCTGTTTTGTAAACTTGAGAAATGTGAGTTCCATCAGACTCAAGTAACCTTCCTAGGTTATGTTATCTCCATGGATCCTGACAAGTTATCTGCAGTTCTGCAGTGGCCTCGCCCAGTTGGTCTTCGGTCTATTTAACATTTTTTGGGGTTCACCAATTACTATAGAAAGTTTATTAAAAACTTTTCTTCCTTGGTCAAACCTATCACAGACGTGACCCGTAAAGAGAATGATCCACTCCATTGGTCACCTACTGCCATTATGGCCTTTGATAGTCTTAAGACTGCCTTTGCTGCCGCTCCAGTTCTGGCTCATCCTAACCCTGTCCTGCCTTTTGTTGTTGAGGTCGATGCGTCTGAGACTGGAGTAGGTGCCCTCTTGTCTCAACGTCCTACGCCTGATGGTTCCTTGCATCCGTGTGGTTTCTTCTCTAAGAAATTGTCTCCAGCGGAGTGCAATTATGAAATTGGTGACAGGGAATTACTGGCCATAATTTTGGCACTTAAGGAATGGAGGCTCCAGTTCTGGCTCATCCTAACCCTGTCCTGCCTTTTGTTGTTGAGGTCGATGCGTCTGAGACTGGAGTAGGTGCCCTCTTGTCTCAACGTCCTACGCCTGATGGTTCCTTGCATCCGTGTGGTTTCTTCTCTAAGAAATTGTCTCCAGCGGAGTGCAATTATGAAATTGGTGACAGGGAATTACTGGCCATAATTTTGGCACTTAAGGAATGGAGGCATCTTCTCGAGGGTACTAGCGTGACAGTGCTCATTCTTACTGACCACAAGAATTTAATTTATCTATCTGAAGCAAAACATTTGTCGCCCCGACAGGCCAGATGGGCGCTATTTTTGGGGGAGGAGATCCTGGCTGCACAAACCAATGCAGCTCCTGAGAAACCTAGTGGTAAGTGTTTTGTTCCTGAGAATCTTCGAACTAAACTTTTGCACACTTACCACTATCCTAAAGTCGCAGGTCACCCAGGCAAGAACCAAATGATTTGGTCTGTCCCTCGACAATTCTGGTGGCCAGGTCTTCATTCTGATGTTGCTGCGTATGTTGCCTCTTGCTCAGTTTGTGCACAGAATAAGACTCCTCAACATCTTCCTGTGGGTCTTCTTCAACCTATTGCTAATGCTGAGCGTCCTTGGACACATCTTTCCATGGACTTCATTGTCGAGCTCCCTGTTTCCAATGGCAATACTGTTATCCTTATGGTGGTTGACCGTTTTTCTAAAATGTCACATTGCATTCCCTTGTTGAAGCTGCCTACCGCTCAGGAGCTTGCTTCAATTTTTGCCCGGGAGGTCTTCCGTTTACATGGGTTACCCAAGGAGATAGTGTCGGACCGGGGTAGCCAGTTTGTCTCCAGATTTTGGCATTCCTTTTGTGCTCAAATGGGGATCCAGCTTTCCTTCTCCTCTGCATATCACCCTCAATCCAATGGGGCTGCGGAATGGTCTAATCAAGCTCTGGAACAGTTCCTCCGTTGCTATGTCTCAGATCACCACAATAATTGGTCTGAACTGTTACCTTTTGCAGAGTTTGCTCGTAATAGAGCTATTAACGCTTCCTCCAAGATATCCCCGTTCATGGCGAATTATGGGTTTCAACCATCCTTGTTGCCCGATTCATTCATGTCTCAGGGTATTCTGGCTTTGGAGGAGCATCTCTGGCAACTCCGTTCCATGTGGGTGCAGATTCAGGATTGCCTTCAACGTTCTATGCAGCGCCAAAAGTTCCAGGCTGATCGTAGGCGTCTTCCCGCACCTTCCTACCAGGTTGGTGAGAGAGTTTGGCTGTCCTCCCGCAACTTGAACCTTTGTGTGCTTTCCAATAAATTGGCTCCCCGTTATGTTGTTCCTTTTCGAATACTCCGACGAGTTAATCCTGTGGCCTACGCTCTTGACCTTCCTCCTGCTATGCGCATCTCCAATGTTTTTCATGTCTCCCTCTTGAAACCATTGGTTTGTAATCGGTTTACCACTGTGTTGCCTCGTCCCCATCCTATCTTTGTTGACAACCATGAGGAGTATGAGGTCAGCAGCATTACTGACTCTCGTATGTCCAGGGGCTGTGTACAATATTTGGTTCACTGGAGAGGCTACGGTCCGGAGGAGCATTCTTGGGTTCCCTCCTCTGATGTTCATGCTCCTGCCCTACTCTGTGCCTTCCATGCCGGTTTCCCCAATAAGCCTTTTTTTTTGTCCTCCCGCGGGGGAGGGGTCGTTGAGGGGAGGGTACTGTCAGGGTTTTTTCCCTGTTGTGTTTACCATGTGCTGCTGGCAGCCATTTTACTCACCTCTCTTCCTGTAATGCCAAAGTTTGAGGTTATAAGGATCTCAACTGGTGATATAACCAAAATTAGTGTATGTTTCACAACTGTAAAGAATGAGACTATGAGGAAGTATCAAAGTTTTAACAGATTGTGATGAATTGATTTAGTTTGGTAAGGTTTCCCACTTGCTTATAGAAATGGGTAAATATAAGATGATGCAATTGGGTTTTATGGTAGGTAGTTAAGAGTTAATTTATAACCCAGTAAAGGTTGATGTTACACAGTAGAAATATCTATATGTTGCAGCGTCTTATAGTTTGCACAGGAATAAGCCGTGTTTATAGTTGTCAGGCACGATTGCGGAGGAAATATAAACAATAAATCAACTTGCAGGATTGTAAGTATAGAATGTTTGTATAGTACCTTTTGTTATCCTTGATATGTTTTCCTTCTCACAGCCGTGAGCTAGTGACTAAGCTTCTAGTAGTCTGAGTGGTGAAACGGCTCTGGGCGTCACTTGCCAAGTTGTAGGTTGAGTGACAGCTGCATAGTCTGACGTCAGGCGGTATCAAACACAGCCGAAGGAAATAATGAAGATCTGAAAAAGGATTGCTAAGGAGAAGTTTCTGAAATATAGTTATAGAGAATGTTGTACCAGGTGAGAAGTCCTTTTACTATGATCTTTGTTAGAAGGTGAAGTGCAGTGTCACCATATATTCCTTCAGAGGGAAAATACCGGGTGGTAGCGGTTAGTTGAAATATGTTCTCCTTATTCCTTCTTTAAATTAAGTCCTGGGTGTGCTTATATGCAGATCAGATATAATGAATCTTTATTGTTGCAAACTCCAGAGATGTCAAGTTTAGTTTTATGATACAAAAGTATCAGTTTAGGTAAGTTGTAAATCACAGAGCTTAGGGAAACAGCTTGCTGCAGGGATGCAGTGAACAAAATACTAAGCACTGATCATAGTAGGCGGGAAGCTTTTAAAGGGGAAGTTGGTGAGAGAGTGGACAGTCTCTTAAAGGTATACTCCTAACAACCTAAGATCCTGACACTTCCTGACTATGGCGCAATGTGGGGGATTCTGCTCAATTCCTACACTTCCTTTTATGGCCAGACTAGTGTGCATCCTCCATGTGAGACAGGATGCAGTCTCAGAATTGTGATGTCATCACTTATTATTTAAAGGGCCTCTGTTCAGTATGCTTTGCCTTTGCATTGTCTCAGACCTGTTTGTGAGAGTTCCTGTGTATTACCTGGCTGCCTGACATCCTTCCTGGTTCCTGATCCCTGGCTTGTTCCTGACTCTGCTGTTTTCCTTGTTCCTGATTCCGGCTCATCTGACTATTCACTTTGGCTCCAGACTCGGCTCGTCTGAATACCAGCTCTGGTTTTGATTCCTGGCTTGTTATTTGACTTGTGGACTTTTTATTATTTTTTGCTATTAATAAAGGTGTGATTATTTTTGCACTTTCTCGTCTCAGTCTGATTCCTGGCACCCTGATATTGGGTGAAGGGGTTAAACCTCTCTTGCTATTTTGTGAAAGTGTGTTTGTCAGACTCTTCTTAGAGAGCCAAATTCTTCAAAATGCTGCATATTGCCTAAACCAGCTTTTTATCAAAAGTTGCTTTTAAGCCTCTTTAGTGAGTGTTGGGCAAACCAACAGCTAGATTACGAGTTTTGAGCACTATAGAGAAATTAACGAACGCAACAAAAGTTACGTTATTCAATTTTCTATAGCACTGCCATTACAAGTTTTCAAACATACGCTTTTTGCGTGCGATATGGTTGCATTGAACTCCATACCGCACACAATCAGAGTGCTGCTGAGACGTGCTCGTGCATGATTTCCCCATAGACATCAATGGGGAGAGCCGGCTAAAAAAAATCTAACACCTGCGATGGCGGAAACAAAAATTCAGTAACGCAGCCCTATTGATGTCTATAGCGAAAAAAAATACTGTTTCAACCTAACATCCTAAAATAAACCCTACGTCTAAACACCCCCTAATCTGCTGCCCCCAACATCGCTGACGCCTGCTTACAGTTATTAGTCCCTAATCTGCCCCTCCCGATATCGCCGCCACTATACTACATTTATTAACCCCTAAACCACCAGCCCCCCACATTGTAACAAGCTAAATTAAACTATATATATTTTTTCATTTATTTATAATTCAACAGCATAACAATGTTATCAAGACAAAAACAAAGCGAATCAATAAAGCAATAATAAATTACATTAATTTCACATTTTTCTGTTCCGCTAACATAGTAAATTTGGGCATAATAAATAATACATTCCTTTTTTTCATCTTGAGAAAATTTCCATAAAAATAAACACACAATAATAAACTCACAGAGAGAGACCTGGATTTGGAACACCCTCTTAAACACTAAACTTAAATCTTATCAAAAACCAAACGCTCTCCACTTAGTGTATTCTTATACTGTTGACCGTTTTATTAGATTTTATAAAACCGGACAAACAAACACAGACCAAAAAGACAAAACAAAAACAACAGCATAAAAGGACAACAGAAAAAAAAGGTGCCTCTTTATCTAGGAAATTCATTGTTTATAATTGCTGATTCATGGAAAGTGGTCCCCCTAAATGGTGCAATTAGCTCTCTCTGATTTTCTTCTGGGAGGTCTAGAATTATATTTTCCCATTTTTAAAAAAAACCTAGTTATAAGAGTTTCAGAGCTAACAGAAATATCCAACTATTCCAGAATAATTTTATTTTTTAATTTTTGTTTAAGTTCTCTCAAACTAGGGGCTTTATTAGACTTCCAATATTTTAGAATCAGCAGTCTGCTTGTTATAATTATACTATTTAGCTGGCGTACATTCTTAAAACGGTAACCTTCCTTAGCAAAGAAGAAAATAAGTTCTTCTGATATTTGTATATTAGTAACATTAATTCTATTAAACCAAACATTTACCTTGCGCCAAAATCTTCTGATCTTAGTACATTCCCAAAAATAATGGTGCAACTCTGCTCTTAACCTCTTACATTTAGGACAGTGTATTCCTCTTACAGACCATCTAGCCTTTACAGCCGGGGTGATAATTATTAATACGTTTTCTATGGGTTTCTCTCCAGGAAGTAGATATTGTTGCTTCATCTAATGCCTTAAAACTTTCCTGAATTCTTTCCGGATGGATTTGCCAATTATTGGCTAAAATGTATAAGTTTCTTATGCCCAATGAAGATATAACTATCTTAAAAAATAGCAAAATTGCGTATTTCCCTATATTAAATAATTTTAAAGCCGGCTCTAAAATATCCATTATTCCTTCTATCAGGTTATTAGGTAATAGTTGATGCAAGTAGTGGCGCATTTGTAAATATGCATAGAATTCACTATTTATTAATCCAAATTCCTTTTTTAATGTATTAAAGGTTTTACAACTTCTTGTGGCTTTATCCATCAATTGGTGTACATTTTTAAGCCCTTTTAGTGGCCAATCATTAAAAATTTTAGAATTTAATGCTGGTGTAAAAAAGGGGTTGCCTACCAAAGGTAAATATTTCGAATATGTAAAATCAGAGACCAGAACCTTTGCTAGTTTATTCCATGCTACTATTACATTGTGTATTATTTTTAGTTATTTTATTTTTAAAGGAGATTTGTCAGCATGAATGTGTAGTAAGGCTATAGGAGAATAGGGGTAGCACACGGTTTCCTCTATTTCTATTGCTGAATAATAATTTGCTCTTACTAACCAGTCCAGTGCGATTATACCAACACAAATTAAATTATACATCTCAATGTCTGGCATTGCAAGTCCACCATTCATTCTGTCAAAGCGTAATTTTTTAAGAGAGATAGCTCTTCTTTTTCCTCCCCATAAAAATTTGGTCACCATTTGGTTATATGCCATTAAGTCTTTTCTCTTAATAAAAATAGGAAGGTTTTGCATGAGATATAAACGTTTCGGAAATAATAACATTTTTATTAGATTAACTTTGCCTGTAAGGGATAATTTAAATTTTGCCAATTTTTCTAAATCATGCTTAATTTTTAGGAAGACAGGTGGATAATTCAAATCGTACCATTCTTCCAGATTTGTAGAAAATTTAATTCCAAGATAGGTAAATGTATCTTTTGTCTCTTTAAATGGGATAGACTGTAGAGAGTCTTTATTTATATCTAGCCAGAAAATTTCAGTTTTCTGTGTATTTGTCTTATAGCCCGTAAAGCTACCAAAGTCTTGTAAACTCTGTGATAATAGAGGAATATTTTTCTTAGTATCCGATAGTAGGACTAATAAATCATCTGCATAAAGAAGTGTTGTTATTTTCTTCTTACATAACTTAATCCCATCTAGTTCTTTTCTTAGCAAGATCACCAAAGGCTCAAGTGCTAAATTAAATAAATATGGGGAAAGTGGGCAGCCTTGTCTGGATCCCCTTTGAAGGGGAAAAGATTCTGAAAGAATATCGTTTACAATGATAGAGGCAGTGGAGGTCTTATATATTTGAAAAATTGACTGTAAAATAGGTCCTTCAATTCCAAACTTACTTAGTGCCATAAACAGATGGTCCCACGTAATGGAGTTGAAGGCCTTCTGTGCATTTATTGAGATAATCGCTGTATCGGCATAAATTCTATTCTTGATCTTTCTATTGCAACTTTGAATTTGTATATTATTGAGTATTAGCTGTAACTTGCGTAAATTATATGTAGAGTTTCTACCTGGCATAAATCCTACTTGATCTTTATGTATAAGTGGATCAATGAGTGTTGCTCTGGGTCGTGGGCCCTCCCGCCTCTGCAGCGTGGTGCGGACGGGGCGCACTGAGGGCGGTCCGCCCCGGTTGACAGCCACGCCGAGACTGGGGGCCCTGCCCCCCCCTCGCCCCCCCGGGCCCGCCCCCTCCCCAGCAAAGGGGAAGGGGGGGAGCAGGATAGGGACGGTGGGGACGGAGGGGGAGAGCGCGGTGGCAGTCTGCTTCCTCGGCCCCGGGCGACGGAGAAGAGACTATATTAACCCCTAAACCTAACCCTAGCGTAGTCCTAATGTAACCCTAATGTAACCCTAACACCCTCTAACTTTAACATAATAAAAATATAGCTAAATTAAATTTACAACTATTAACTAAATAAACCTATTAACCCCCTAAACCGCCAGCTCCCCCCACATCGCAAAAAGCGAAAATAAACTATATTAAACCCTAAACCTAACCCCTCTAACTTTAACATAATTAAATTAGATCTAAATTAAATTTACAATTATTACCTAAATAATGCCTAGTTAAAACTAAATACTTACCTGTGAAATAAAACCTAAGCTAGCTACAATATAACTAATAATTATATTGTATCTAGCTTAGGTTTTATTTTTATTTCACAGGTAAGTTTGTATTTATTTTAGCTAGGTAGCCTAGTTAGTAAATAGTTATTAACTATTTACTAACTACCTAGTTAAAATAAATACAAACTTACCCGTCAAATAAAACCCTGCCTTACACTAAAACCTAACATTGTAAAAAATAAAAAAACACCATTACAAAAATAAAAAAACTATCATTACAAAAAAACAACAACGGAATTATCTAAAAAAATAAAGATTAATCCTATTCTAATACCCTTAAAAAAACCACCCCAAAATAAAAAAACCTACTCTAGAATAAAATACCAAGGACCCTTTAAAAGGGCCTTTTGTAGGGCATTGCCCTGAGATAAACAGCTCTTTTACTAAAAAAAAATAATACAAACACCCCCTAACACTATACAAACCCCCACCCCCAAAACTACCAAGGGCCCTCAAAAAGGCCTTTTGGGAGGCCCTTAAAAGGGCCTTTTGCCCTGAGATAAACAGCTATTTTACTCCAAATAAATACAAACACCCCCTAACAGTATACAAACACCTACCCACCAAACTACCAAGGGCCTTTTGTAGGGCATCGCCCTGAGATAAACAGTTCTTTTTCTAAAAAAAAGAAAAAAAAACCCTAAAAATATACATTGCAGAAAATAACAAACAAATTATCAAAAATAACAAAATTATTCCTATTCTAATACCCATAAAAAACACCCCAAAATAAAAAAAACTACTCTAGAATAGACTACCAATGGCCCTTAAAAGAGCCTTTTGTGGGGCATTGCCCCAAAGATATCAGCTCTTTTACCTGTAAAAAAAATACAAACACCCCCCAACAGTAAAACCCATCACCCAACCAACCCCCCAAATAAAAAAACTATCTAAAATAACCTAAGCTAACCATTGCCCTGAAAATGGCATTTGTATGGGTATTGCCCTTAAAAGGGCATTTGTATGGGCATTGCCCTTAAAAGGGCATTTAGCTCTTTTACATTGCCCAAACCCTAATCTATAAAAAAAAAACTACCAAAAAAAAACCTTTAAAAAACCCCTAAAACGAACCCCCAACAATTCACTTACAGTTGTTGAAGTCCCGCTTGAAGGATCCATCCAGCTGGTGAAGTCATCCTCCATGCAGCAAGAAGTCATCATCCAGGCGGCCTCTTCTATCTTCATCCTGCCGGTGAAGTCCTCATCCAGACGGCAAAAATTCTTCATCCAGGCGCGGGTCTATCCTGAAGACATCCGGCGTGAAGCATCCTCTTCATACAGTCGCCGCCATACACTGAATCTTCAATGCAAGGGACGCGATTCAAGATCGTGTCCCTTGCATTCCTATTGGCTGAAAAATTTGAATCAGCCAATAGGAATTAGAGCTGCTAAAATCCTATTGGCTATTCAAATCAGCCAATAGGATTTAAGCAGCTCTCATTCTATTAGCTAATTCGAATTAGCCAATATAGAGCTGCTTAATAGTGTTTGTGATGCGGGAGGGCGGTAGGTTATGGGTTAATACGTTTATTATAGTGGTGACAATGTTGGGGAGCAGCGAATAGGGGTTAATACATTTTTTTAGTGGCAGCGATGTCAGGAGCTGCAGATTAGGGGTTAATACATTTATTATAGTGTTTGCGATGTGGGAGGGCCTCGGTTTAGGGGTTAATAGGTAGTTTATGGGTGTTCAGTGTACTTTGTAGAAGTTTAGTTATGAGTTTTATGCTACAGCTTTGTAGCATAAAACTCATAACTACTGACGTTAGATGGCGGTACAGATCTTGTCATTTTAGGCTGTAATGCTCACTTTTTAGCCTCACCGGCGCTTTGGGAATCCCATGAAAAAACTTAATTTTTACGTGTGCGGGACAGGCTAAAAGGTGTGCGGTACAGCTATACCAACAACACTTGTAATAGCTACGGTGCTGTTTTAACACTGAAAGTAATACGTAGAAAAAAGGAAATTATAGGCGCTAAAGGACAGTACCCAGCTTAACTAGTGAATTCCCCTCCAAGAATACAAAGTGGCAAAAGCAATGTGAAAAAGTGAAGTTAAGCGCTCAAAGCACGGGTGTATCTAGGAGATGTGTATTTAAATAAAGGGACCAGTGTCCAGTATGTAATCAGCGAAAAAATATATTCATCAAAGTATTTATATGTAATAATATATAGGAAGGAATATATATATATGTACCAGAACAGAGACAGAGGCGTAAATATAGTTCAAATGGAAAATTTCCAAGGCAATTTATTATACTAATAAAACAGAGGTGTCAAGATGTCTAAAATGATACAAAATGATACAATGTAAAACAAAGGGACGTCTCCCTTAATAAATGTATAGATACATAAAATAAGCATAAAAGAACAATAAGAAAAAGTACTTGCGCTTTAGCGAAAAATGTACTGATGTCCCAAGATATTGACTTGCCAAGTAACAAGAAAGTAACTGTCCAGTTGTAGGCTTAAATTGCCTGTATATGGTGGTTGGCGTTACTGGATGAGAGAAAAGGGCTCCTTTTTGTGTAAAGGTGACGTGACGTCACGTTTTAAAATGGTAGGTGATGTTGCCGTGGCAACCCCTATTCCTAAATCTGTAAGGAAATCCTGGGGGATCTAAAGATAATCTTTGCGCTCACGAAAGATGATAGCTTTGTTATCGTGAGGAAAGACTAGCAGGATCTTGAAATTTAGAAATGGGTCTTTGCGGTCGCTAGTAGCGACTAGTTTATCCTTTGTTGAGGGACTTGGCGGTCGCAAACAGCGACTAGGAGAAATATACAGATCCTTCCAGTTGAAGATAAGGTGGTCATTAGTAACGACTTGAGGATCTTTTAAGAAGTGTAGGTTGGTCTTTGCGGTCGCCGGTAGCGACTGGTGTATCCTTTGTTGAAGAACTTGGCGGTCGCAAACAGCGACTAGGAGAAATATACAGATCCTTCCAGTTGAAGATAAGGTGGTCGTTAGTAACGACTTGAGGATCTTTTAAGAAGTGTAGGTTGGTCTTTGCAGTCGCCGGTAGCGACTGGTGTATCCTTTGTTGAAGAACTTGGCGGTCGCAAGTAGCGACTAAGGAATTCTTTGGTTTAGGATGAGGTGGTCGTTAGTAACGACTCGCGGATCTTTTAGGATAAGTAAGATGGTCTTTGCGGTCGCTGGTAGCGACTGGGTTATCATTTGTTGAGGAACTTGGCGGTCGCAGGGAGCGACTAGGAAATTCTTAGGAGACAGTCGGTTTTGTGGTCGCTAGTAGCGACTAGGAGTTTCTTTGTAGCAAGGTTGGTGCCAAACGGCACAGCAGTTGGTGGAGTTAGTTGTCAGTTGGTGCCAGCATGCACATAGAAATTCAAATGGAAAGTCCTTATACTGAAGAGCATTAAATATAGGGCTGCAGCAAACAAAGAACCTGACTCCCTGCAGTCCAGAGCCAAAGAATACATCACCTACCATTTTAAAACGTGACGTCACGTCACCTTTACACAAAAAGGCGCCCTTTTCTCTCATCCAGTAACGCCAACCACCATATACAGGCAATTTAAGCCTACAACTGGACAGTTACTTTCTTGTTACTTGGCAAGTCAATATCTTGGGACATCAGTACATTTTTCGCTAAAGTGCAAGTACTTTTTCTTATTGTTCTTTTATGCTTATTTTATGTATCTATACATTTATTAAGGGAGACGTCCCTTTGTTATACATTGTATCATTTTGTATCATTTTAGACATCTTGACACCTCTGTTTTATTAGTATAATAAATTGCCTTGGAAATTTTCCATTTGAACTATATTTACGCCTCTGTCTCTGTTCTGGTACATATATATATATTCCTTCCTATATATTATTACATATAAATACTTTGATGAATATATTTTTTCGCTGATTACATACTGGACACTGGTCCCTTTATTTAAATACACATCTCCTAGATACACCCGTGCTTTGAGCGCTTAACTTCACTTTTTCACATTGCTTTTAACACTGAAAGTGCCATATTTTTATCGTTAAAAGCCGCAACGCAAAACTTGGAATCTAGTTTAATGATTTTAGACAAAAGTAAAAGGTGTTTAATGTTCATGTCCCTTTTAGCAAATTAATGCAACATTTTCCCATCAGAACTGATGTTTGCATGCCCCAAGTGTGGCATGAAACTCAATTTTTTTCTTTTATTATTCATAAAGAACATTTGATTTTAAACAAGTTTCCAATTTACTTCTATTACACAATTTGTTTTGTTCTCTTGGTATCCTTTGGTGAAATGGATAGCAGGATAGAAACAGGATTGGTGGCGACATATAGGTATATATACCTTGTGTTATTGGCTCACCAATGCTCTCTGCTAGCTCTTAGTAATCCATTGCTGCTTCTTCAATAAAGGATACCAAGAGAATGATACCAAGAGAATGAAGCAGATTCGATAATAGGAGTAAATTGGAAACTTGTTTTAAATTGTATGCTCTATCTTAATCATGAAATAATTTGTTTGGATTCCATGCCCCTTTAAATACCTTGAGCTTTTTAAATAAATTGTTTAGTTCTACATATATATATCTATATATATATAGATATAGATATATATTTATATATATTTTCTCCCCACATTGCCTATTTTAATCATGAAAGAAAAGAAAATTGGTATACTGTCCTTTCAAGTAGTTGCTGGTTAATAACTGAACTCTGAATAGCTAACTAGCCCAAAACATGAAACATGCAGCAGGTGTTACTTGGGAACCTGTAAAACATTATCGTCCTTGTTCCTTACAAAGCTCTGAGTAACTCGTCAAATGCTCTGTTCATTGCGGAACATTTTTTTGAGCTATTAAACTGCAACTCTAAATAATTAATCAAAGAAGAAAATCAAGATAAAGTTTATTGTTCTTCCTGTTGTGTCTTACATGCATATACTTGCTTTGGTTTGTCAGCGTAGTGACAAATAAACCTTGAAAATCAATATATCAGTGTAACTCTTCCCCACTGCTAGCTTAATGTGATGTACTTTACATGTCACTTAAAACTGTTACAGAAAATAACATTGCAGCAATGAAATATTTAGCATTGTATTCTGATCTTTAATAGGTTTAAAACTCACATTTTTAATCATACTTTCAAAAGAACACTGCTAGATGATTTGGAATTTTTTTTTCACATATGCATACACACTTCAACATATGTATACATTGACAACAAATAAGCCAAACATACTTTCATACCTCCCAACATTAGTTTCTAGACCAAACATCCTCAAACCTGCCCCTCCAGAGGTTTTGGAACTACATTTCCCATGATGCTCAGCCTATCAGCTGGCTAAGCATCATGGGAAATGTAGTTCCAAAGCCTCTGGAGGGCCAAGTTTGAGGATGTCTGGTCTAGACATTAGGACCTAAGGAAGTTGGATAGTGGTGTGGGTGGGGTCATGGTTGTGGATAGGCAGATGGTGGGCGTGTCTGGATGATTTGTGAGTGTGTCTGGTGGTCTATGGGTGAAGCTAAGGAAATTCTGCAAATAAGTCTATCTCAGAGAGAGAACATGTCACAGCTCTGAATTTAGGGACTGTTGGAAGGTCTGCAGAGTCGAATACAAATTAGTAACACAGTGCAATGTTTTAAGCAACCATATCACATATTAAATACTTAAAAGGGGGCATGAAAATCAAAATTAAACATTAGAGATTCAGATTTGAGCATGAAACTTGTCAATTTACTTCCATTATCATTTTTTTTGTTCTCCTTTGATCAAAAAGCTTAAAGGGACAGTCAAGTCCAAAAAAAACTTTCATGATTTAAATAGGGCATGCAATTTTAAACAACTTACCAATTTACTTTTAACACCAATTTTGCTTTGTTCTCTTGGTATTCTTAGTTGAAAGTTAAAACTAGAAGGTTCATATGCTAATTTCTTAGACCTTGAAGACTGCCTCTAATCTGAATACATTTTGACCACTAGAGGGCATTAGTTCACATGTTTCATATAGATAACATTGAGCTCATGCACGTAAAGTGACCTAGGACTGAGCACTGATTGGCTAAACTGCATGTCTGTCAAAAGAACTGAAATAAATGCCAAGACCTATTCTAATGGATTCAGAAGTGCTAGGTATTAGTTCCACTTCTACCAATTGTTCACTACTATCCTGATTGTCAGTATATATACTAGAGAATGTAACATGTCGAGTATTGCCATTCATACCCTGCTTGCCCTTTTTATTCTTAGATGTATTTTTTCTAGATGACCAAGAAGACCTATTGGGTTTTAACTTCTGCCAGGAATATACATTTTCCAACTCGTAATCCTTTACATCCCTTTTGATATTTCTGCACCTTACAATTAGATAAGGTGGTATCCAGATTATCTATAGTTTCATAAAGTTGTTTAGAATAGTCTAGATACTTCTGAGTTTTTTCAAAGGGATGTAAACAAGTACCAGTTTTATTAATCTCTGTTAAAATCAATTTCCTTTCCTCTTTTTTATGTCGCAGTAACTGTTTCATTAATATTATGGAACAATCTGTTAAATTAGTGTTCCATTCCTCCATAAATTTGGCATTATCAGGGTGCTTAGTTTTAAGCTGATATTATAATGCACTAACATATTTTTTTGTGAAATGATTAATTTCCAAATATTTTTGGTATGGTGAAAATTCATCCTTTATGTGCATTTATACTTATATACATATAACTTTTGCACATATTTGGTAAATTATACTATAATCATTCCATATGTGAATCACATATTGCCAATATATGCTTTAAGCAATTATAAACAAGCATCCTTATTGAAGTTCTTATTTTTGTACTTATTTTTATTGCATTACAATGTTATGTTGTAAGTGTATGGGTATGGAAGCTTATATATATGAATCTTAGCCATCTCATTGTGAGACATTATGTCACTTTAAAAAGTATATGGAAAGGTTATTGACTAATGATCCCTATTTAGGCTTCCCAGTACTTTGAATCAATAGCCTCTGATGAAGCGCATGTGCGTATGCGCGAAACGCGCCAGAATTTTGTTTGACTGTTTACTAGATGTTTAAGCAACATTGCTGAATAAACTCTCCATATTCAAGTTTTTGTCTCTGGCTTTGCTGTTTGTTGTGTTTGAGTTTTATGCATACTCCACGCTGAAGGGATAAGATAAATACTCACGCTACCAGAATTGGAGCTTTGCCTCAGCTTGTCTGATTTACATTTTTAGGCTATTATATAACTTTTTGCCACTCATTTATCAGATTGACCCTGTCTAATAAGGACCTTGTTTCTCATTGGGAACTGTAAACAATAACTGTTGTACACCGCATTTATACTTTTTCTTGGTCCTACGGAGGCATAAACACACTTGTGCATTTAATCTTTTTTACCTTTGTCTTATCTTTGTCCAATTGATAGTCATAAATTATTTTTATACATTATATATATATATATATATATACAGTATATATTATAAAAAGGCTATAGTGCACTATATGTACACTGGCAAGCAGCTATTAACAGTTCATTGTATTTGCCGTAGCTATAGGAACAATAACAAAACTGTACAAAATAAATAAAAGCTTTTAAAAATTCCAGTGAGTGAGGATAACTATGAATATAAAGATAGATTGATAGATAAATAGATAGATCGATTGCTATAACAACAATTTAAAACAAATATAAAAATACTTGGAGCCAGATTACGATAACTCCGCTAGAAGTAAGTTTTTTGCGCACATCAGATACTGTGCATATTACAAGTTGAAAGTAAAAAGGTTTCACTTGCGCACTAACCCAACGCTGTATGTACATTGGCACGCAGCCATAAAACAGTTAATCATATTCACTGCAGCTACAAGAACAACAAAAAGATAGATAGATAAATAGATCTACAGATTTGCAGTTATGTATATTAGACTTTTTCTATACTTATAGTTTACCAGACACTCAAACAACACCTATTCAAATATACACTATGCCAAACATTTCCAAAGGATTATAAAAATCCTAAGTAAGAAGGAAGGGTATATGGTCCATAAAATACTTCATTACCTCTATAGGCTGCCGCACTTTCCTTTTTGTGCAAAGAATAGAATTATGTTAAAGTTTGACTATAGCACCACAGCCATTCAAACAAAAAGCAATTACATGTTCGTAGAAAACTAAAATAGAGCACCATGAAATTAAAGTTTTACTTATGGGATCACTGATATATGACAGCTTATAATTTTGCAAAGCAAAGCAGGATTTATCCTTGCTGCTAGGAACCCTGACATCAGTCATATAGGCTATAACATGTCATCTTTGTCTTCAATCTTAGTCTGCCACCGGTGCTTAAAGGGACACCAAACACAAAACTGAAATCTTCAGAAAATGTTAATTATTGATACTAAAAGAAACTACATCAATTATCACATCAATTATTTCACATGCTTCTCCTGTAATTTAACTCATAAAACTGTTTATCTAATGCCACTCTGAAAGACAGAATTAATAATGGTTGGAGTAAGTCTTGCAGAGCCCAGGAAACATACCCTATAATATTATGCCCAATGATTGGTGGATCAGTGCAGGAACTCATATCTATTGGCCTCTAATTGGCCACTAATAGGAATATAAAATAGACATACTGACCAGTGGTATATATCAGTGGTTGCCAACCGCGGTCCTCAAGGACCCCCAACAGTCCTGGTTTTCATTGTAGCTGAACCAGTGCACAGGTGAAATAATCAGCTGATGGATGAGAGCAGGTTGGTTACAGATCAGCTGATTATTTCACCTTTGCACTGGTTTAGCTATAATGAAAACCAGGACTGTTGGGGGTCCTTGAGGACCGCGGTTGGCAACCACTGGTATATATCCCTTAACTACAAAACAATGCAAATATTACTAATAAAGTAACAACTTTAAATGCTTTTAAAAACATTGTAATTGTATGGCAGATAGTGTGCAATAAAGTGATAAAAATGCTGATTCATTAACAATGGACAATAAAGTTAAAATTAAACTTTTACAACTCAGATAAAGCAGGACATATTAAACAACTTTCTAATTTACTTCTACTATCACATTTACTTTGTTATCTTGTATCCTTTGTTAAAAAGTAAAACTCGGTAGGCTGTTAGGAGCTTAGGAAATGCACAAAGCTTTAGCAGTCTATCACCTAGATTACGAGTTTTGTGTTATTATTGAAAAAGCAGCGTTATGGCTCATAACGCTTCATTTTCCCTAACGCTGCTATTACGAGTCTTGTCAGTATAGGTGTACCACACACCTTTTAGCCTGTCACGCAACGTGACACTTTTAAAAAAAGTCCTTTTTCAATGGTACTCCCATAGCGCCAGTATTACGAGATTGCCTGCGAGGCCAAAAAGTGAGCGGTACACTCTATAACCACAAGATCCGTAACGTCATCTAAAGTCAGTATGAGTTTTACGCTACAAAGCTGTAACATAAAACTCATAACTCATAACTAAAGTGTTACAAAGTACTCTAACACCCATAAACTACATATTAACCCCTAAACTGAGGCCCTTACGCATTGCAAACACTATAATACATTTATTAACCCCTAATCTGCCGCTCCAGACATCGCCGCCACTATTAAAATGTATTAACCCCTATTCCGCAGCTCCCCGACATTGTTGCCACTATAATAAAGTTATTAACCCCTAAACCACCGCCCTCCCGTATCGCAAACACTATTTAAATATTAGTAACCTCCTAATCCACCCACACCGCCGCTATAATTAACCTATTAATCCCTAAACCTCAAGCCCCCACAATGAGATATACTAAAATAAACTATTAACCCCTAAATCAAAAGGCCCCACGAAATATACTATAATAAACAGTTAACCCCTAAACTGCAAGCCCCCCACAATGAAATATACTAAAATAAACTATTAACCCCAAAACCTAACGACCCCCTAACTTAAAAATTACAAGTTCCCTATCTTAAATTAAATTAAAACTTACCTGTCAAATGAAATACATTAAATTTAAACTAACAATTAAACTATTATAATTATTAAACTAAAATTAAACTAACTGCCAATTAAATTAAACTAAACTACACATTAAAAAATCCTAACACTAAATTACAAAAAGTATCTAATTACAAACCCCCCCCCCCCCCCACTAAAATATAAAGAATTACACCTAATCTAATAACCCTATCAAAATAAAAAGCACCCCCAATAAAAAAAACCTAGCCTACAATAAACTACCAATGGCCCTTAAAAGGGCCTTTTGTGGGGCATTGCCCCAAAGATATCAGCTCTTTTACCTGTAAAAAAAATACAAACACCCAAGCTAACTATTGCCCTGAAAAGGGCATTTGTATGGGCATTGTATGGGCATTGCCCTTAAAAGGGCATTTAGCTCTTTTACATGCCCAGACCCTAAACTAAAAATAAAACCCAAAAAACCCTTAAAAAAACCTAACACTAACCCCCGACGATCCACTTACAGTTCTTGAAGTCCCGCTTGAAGGATCAAGCCAGCGAAGTCATCATCCATGCGGCAAGAAGTCTTCATCCAGACGGCATCTTCTATCTTCATCCATCCGGCGTGGAGGCGGTCCATTTTGAAGACATCCGGCGTGGAGCTTCCTCTTCATACTATCGCCGCCATTAACTGGAACTTGAATTCAACTGATGCAATCCAAGATGGCGTACCTTGCATTCCTATTGGCTGAACAATTTTAATCATCCAATAGCAATTATAGTTGTTCCAATCAGCCAATAGAATTGAGCTCTCATTCTATTGGCTGATTGGAACAGCCAATAGGATGAGAGCTCAATCCTAATGGCCGATTGGATCAGCCAATAGGATTTTAGCAGCTCTAGTTTGCTGTCAAAATTAACACTTTATGCAAAGTGTTATAATCAATCCATATCTAATTACTGCTCTTTTGTAAAAAAAAAAAAATTTCTTGCTTATTTATGAAACTTGGTTTTATTTAATTTTAAGATAAAGACATGTTATATACCACAAAAGTTAAATTGTTTAAATCTGTATTGCATGTTCAAATCTTAATACTATAAATAAAAACAGGTTAATAAACCTTTACTCCAGGAGTATTTAATGAGTTTGGAAGTTTGAAAGCAGTGTTAATATTGTTGCCGAAAATGTTTTGAATCTGTGAACAGTCAATTAATTCTTCGTATAGAAATAAGAATAACCCACAAGTATGTATTTAAGTTATGCTGTGTCTGTGCTAGCTGCAGAAACTTTTTGTTGCGTTGAGTTACTTGATACTTGTTAATGTTTTTTTATTAGGTAATATGTGCAATGGCGTTCCAGCCAACACAGTTTACATATTTTTTTTTTATATTTAAAGTTGCACTTATTCTTGTTTATGAAACTTGGTTTTATTTAATTTTAAGTTTAATTAAGATGTTATATATCACAATGGCTAAATCTGTTTCTGTATTGCATGTTTAAACCTTAATACCATAAATAATAACAGGTGTTATGTTTACTCCTGGAGTATATAATGAGTGGAAATTATAGAGAAATGCTTAAATAATGCATTACACTCTAGCAAAACCCCCTTAGATTTTAGTCTACTAAAATCTACTGGAGATTAAGCCGACTAAAACTAAAACAATTCAGATTACTAAAATATGACTAAAACTAAAATGGCATTTTAGTCAAAAGACTAAGACTAAATCGAAATTTGCTGTCAAAATTAACACTGATGTAAATATGTATTTATGTATTTATATGTGTATATATGTCTGTAAATACATACAGAATATACAAATATAAATACATTAATATATATGTACACATATATTCCCTTGGTGACCAAGGACGTGTCAGGCACGTCCTACAAAAATGAGAGTTAAGGACCAAGGACGTGCCTGAGACGTCCTCTTGGGTTTAAAGCACTGGAAGCGATCGTGATTGCTTCCAGCTGATTTCAGGGTATTGCAATGATGCCTGGATGTTGAGGCATCATGCAATACCCTTTACTAACATCCGATGCAGAGAGAGCCACTCTGTGGCCCTCTCTGCATCGGCCAGTGATGGTGCTAATCGTTGGTGGGTGGTAGCCATAGCAGGGAAGCGGGTGGGCGATCCATCACTGGAGGAGATGGAGGGGGCATGTGAGGGGCGGGAGGGGCTGTGTGAGGGGTGGGACCACTCCTGCCATGGCATGTAAATTAGTGAGTACCTGTGAGAATAATGCAGAACACTGGGAACTTTGGACAGGGGGGATCAGGGTTGGGAAATATATCTGGGAGGGGTCGGGTATTGAGGGGATGCAGCTACACTACAGAAAAGGGTGTTTTAAAAATAAAATAAAAAAGGCCACAATTTGCCTTCAAGTTGGTAGAGGGGGGTGGCTTAGAGAGCTGTTTGGGGGGTTCAGGCAGGTTGTGGACTAAGGATCCTACAATGCAGATTATATATAAAAATAAATAAATAAATAAAAAGGCTTTTATTTTAGTACTGTCAGACTTTCTGCCAATACTTAAGATGGTGATGACAATTGTGGAGTGGGGGAGGAAAGAGAGCTGTTTGAGGGGGTCAGGGAGGGATCAGGGGGTAAATCAAAAAGATAAGAGTGTATAGCTGTCTTAATCAGAGTAGGAATCTAGCACACCTTAAAAAATGTTTTTTCCCTTAAAACAATTAGAAATAATGTATATAATAATAGGTGTCTCAAAATAAATTGCTGTTCCTAAATTTGTATTTAATATAAAATTATATATATATGCAATCCAAGGCAGTATTTAGAATGTAGTGTCTATGCAATATAAATTAACATAGCATTTCTATGGGAGATATATGTATGTTAATCACAAATACATAAAAACACAAGAAAAACGTATATATACTGTATGTTATATAGCAAATATTTATTGCTACACAATTAGGTAAACACCCTAAAATAGAATTGAAAATAAATAAAACAGACTGAAATAAAACAGACTAAAAATAAAACGGACACCTGTGTCTACCTAAGCACATATTATGCTCTATAGTCTAAAATTAATTATACAAATATAATATTTTTACACAGTTTTGGTTACCAATCTACAGCACTGCATATAAATGCGGCATGTATATTTCACCCGTCGGCCCCAATGTTTACTCCCATAAGCTAACTTAGAACCGTGTCACAAATTGGTATCACATATTCAGCTCAAGGACTTACGTGGCGAAAATGGAGAAATTTTCAAGCCTTGCGCTGAGTATGTGAGCACCGTAACTCCCGTAACTGCCTGAAAATATTAACTAACACCTAACGCATGCTCAATATCTATCTACCTATCAACCGCAATCCCCTCTGCAATAATTAATAAAATATATTAACCCCTATATCCACCATCAAATCCACATCGCAA
Source organism: Bombina bombina (assembly GCF_027579735.1). Classification (NCBI taxonomy): domain Eukaryota; kingdom Metazoa; phylum Chordata; class Amphibia; order Anura; family Bombinatoridae; genus Bombina; species Bombina bombina. The sequence continues at coordinate 79,071,632 of NC_069507.1, read as the reverse complement.
TTAATAATAAAAGTATTAAGCCCTATATCCGCCTTCAAACCCACATCGCAACTAATAATTAAATTGTTAACCCCTAAATCCACCAACCCCAACATCGCAAACTACTTAATGTATTAACCCCTAAACCATCATTAACCACACCACAAACTACCTATTAAAACTATTAACCCCTAAATCGCGATCCCCACAACAGAAATAAATAATTAAATAACTAAGCCCTCTAACCTAACACCCCTAACCTAACACCCCCTAAATTAACCCAAATTACCTAAATTAAAAAATACTAAAGTTACTAACTATTAAAATTGAAAAAAAACTAACATTACTTTAAAAATAAAGCTAAAATGATAGAAAATAAAAAAATCTAATATTACCGAAAATAATAAACAAATTATCAAAAATTACAAAATTAAACCTAATCACTTTGAAAATAAAAAAGCTCCCCCAAAATAAAAACACCCCTAATTTAATGCTAAACTACCAATAGCCCTTAAAAGGGCTTTTTGCAAGGCATTGCCTTAAATTAAACAGCTTTTTTGCAGTTAAAAATAATCTCCCCTAACAGTAAAATCCCCCACCCACCAAACCCCCCAAAATAAATAAATAAATCTAAACTACCCATTGCCCTGAAAACTTACGGCTAGATTACGAGTTTTTTTCGGTAATGATGTGCGGTGCTAACGAGCCTTTTTTTCTCACCGCTCACTTAAGACAACGCTGGTATTACGAGTTTTCTGAAAGCCGGTGTTAGCCTCAGAAAAGTGAGCGTTGAGCAAGATTTAGCTCCACATCTCACCTCAATACCAGCATTGCTTAAGTCAGCGATGAGCTGGCTGAACGTGCTCATGCACGATTTCCCCATAGGAAACAATGGGGCTGAGCTGGCTGGAAAAAAAACTAACACCTGCAAAAAAGCAGCGTTCAGCTCCTAACGCAGCCCCATTGTTTCCTATGGGGAAATAAAAGTTATGTCTACACCTAACACCCTAACATGAACCCTGAGTCTAAACACCCCTAATCTTACACTTATTAACCCCTAATCTATCGCCCCCGACATCATCGCCACCTACATTATACTTATGAACCCCTAATCTGATGCCCCAAACATTGCAGAACCCTACATTTTATTTATTAACCCCTAATCTGCCCCCCAACATCACCACAACTATATGAAATTTATTGACCCCTAATCTGCCGCCGCCAACGGCGCCACCACTATAGAAAAATGTATTAACCCCTAAACCTAAGTCTAACCCTAACACCCCCCTAACTTAAATATAATTTAAATACATCTAAATAAATTTCTACTATAATTAACTAAATTATTCAGCCAATCAGAATTAAGGTAGGAAAAATCATATTGGCTGATGCAATCAGCCAATAGAATTGAAGTTCAATCCTATTGGCTGATCCAATGAGCCAATAGGATTGAGTTCGCATTCTATTGGCTGTTCCAATCAGCCAATAGAATGCAAGCTCAATTCTATTGGCTGATTGCATCAGCCAAAAGGATTTTTCCTACCTTAATTTCGATTGGCTGATAGAATTCTATCAGCCAATAGGAATTGAAGGGACCTCATCTTGGATGACGTCACTTAAAGGAACCTTCATTCTTCAGTCGTTGTCGGATGGAAGAGGATGCTCCGCGTCGGATGTCTTCAAGATGGACCCGCTCCGCTCCGGATGGAAGAAGATAGAAGATGCCGCCTGGATGAAGACTTCTGCCGGTCTGGATGTCCTCTTCTGGCCGGATCGGATGAAGACTTCTGCCCCTCTGGAGGTCCACTTGTGCCCGGCTGGGTGAAGACGTCTCAAGGTAGGGTGATCTTCAAGGGGGTAGTGTTAGGTTTTTTTAAGAGGGGATTGGGTGGGTTTTAGAATAGGGTTGGGTGTGTGGGTGGTGGGTTTTAATGTTGGGGGGTATTGTATTTTTTTTTTACAGGTAAAAGAGCTGATTACTTTGGGGCAATGCCCAGCAAAAAGTCCCTTTTAAAGGCTATTTGTAATTTAGTATAGGGTAGGGAATTTTATTATTTTGGGGTGCTTTTTTATTTTATTAGGGGGATTAGAGTAGGTGTAATTAGCTTAAAAAAATTGTAATTATTTTTTTATTTTCTGTAATTTAGTGTATTTAATTTAATTGTAGTTAATTGTTAGTTAGTTTATGTAATTAATTTAATGATAGCGTAGTGTAGGTGTAATTGTAATTTAGGTTAGGATTTATTTTACAGGTAAATTTGTACTTATTTTAACTAGAGCTATTAAATAGTTAATAACTATTTAATAACTATTCTACCTAGTTAAAATAAATACAAAACTGCCTGTAAAATAAATATAAATCCTAAGCTAGCTACAATGTAACTATTAGTTATATTGTAGCTAGCTTAATGTTTATTTTATCGGTAAGTATTTAGTTTTAAATAGGATTCATTTATTTAATTGTAGTAATTTTATTTTGTTTTATTTAAATTATATTTAAGTTAGGGGGGGTTAGACTTAGGGTTAGACTTAGGTTTAGGGGTTAATACATTTAATATAGTAGCGGCAACGTTGGGGCGGCAGATTAGGGGTTAATAAATGTAGATAGGTGTCGGCGATGTTAGGGACGGCAGATTAGGGGTTAATAAAATTTAACTAGTGTTTGCGAGGCGGGAGTGCGGCGGTTTAGGGGTTAATACATTTATTACAGTGGCGGCGATGTCCGGTCGGCAGATTACGGGTTAAAAATGCTATTTAAGTTTTTGCGATGTGGGGGGGTTGCTCGGTTTAGGGGTTAATAGGTAGTTTATGGGTGTTAGTGTACTTTGTAGCACTTTAGTTTGGAGTTTTATGTTACGGCGTTAGCCCATAAAACTCTTAACTACTGACTTTTAAATGCGGTAGGAGTCTGGACAGGAGAGGGTTTACCGCTCACTTTTTCCAGCAATCGTAATACCGGCATTAGGAAAATCCCATTAAAAATATAGGATACGCAATTAACGTAAGGGGATTTGCGGTATGAGAAAATCGCGGAAAAAAAGTGAGCGGTACACCTGTACCTGCCAGACTCATAATACCAGCGGGCGTTAAAAAGCAGCATTGGGACCCCTCAACGCTGCTTTTTAAGGCTAACGCAAGGCTCGTAATCTAGGCGTTAGTTGTTTTTTTTTTTTAAAGTAATGCTTTTTATTTTAATAGTTAGTAACTTTAGTATTTTTTAATTTAATTTGGGTTAATTTAGGGGGTGTTTGAGGGCTAAATTGTTTAATTATTTGCGTTGTGGGGATAACGGTTTAGGGGTTAATAGTTTTAATAGGGACTTTGCGATGTGGGTTAATGGCGGATTAGGGGTTAACACATTAGGTAGTTTGCGATGTTGGGGTTGGTGGATTTAGGGGTTAATAATTTAATTATTAGTTGCAATGTGGTTTGAAGGGGGATATAGGGATAATAGTTTAGGCATATTGCATTGTGTTGGGTTTGTCGGTTTCGGGATTAATACTTTTATTAGTTATTTTTGGGAGGCGTGTTAGACTTTTACTTGATATATATTTTATTTTTCTTAGGCACCGGCAGTTTCTAGAGTGCCGTAAGTCACTGGCGACTCCAGAAATTTGTATTTCCGCACATTTCTGGACAGAGCTAGTTTATCCGACTTACGGCACTTCATGAACTGCCGGCACCGTATATGTAATACCCTGATGTGCAAGGTGAAATTATGGGTGGCGCAGGTTTCAGCGATTGCGCTGAAGCCTGCGCTGTATATGTAATCTCGCCCCAGGGAGTCACATAAATAAGCTCTCACACCCATTAACCAATCAGTGAACAACATGTAGGAATGGATACATTCCAACCTCTCTGATTAGAGTTGAAACACTACCATTTTCAAAGTTAAAGCACACTTTATTTTTACAGAGTAATAGTTTATTTAAATGCAAATAGTAAAGTACAGCAACCAAATTGTTAAACAGCATTTAACCCCATTACTGATAGAAAAGTCTGTAACACATTGCTGCCTTCACTGGTAGCAAAAAATATTAAACGATACACCAGATTTAACTACAATAGTACTACTGACCCAGAATACTGTACAAACAGATTGGAATCATTTAGTTTCCCACTGTAAAGAAATATTGAAGAAAGGAAAATAATTTATGGCATGGAGTTGATTTCTACTGCGTCCAATCAAACTCATCAATTGGAGTGTTAAAGATTGTTCTTAATGTATTTCTGCAGTTTTCTGAACATCACAATATAGCTTTATTTTAGTAGTTGAGCGGCATGGGGTGCACATACTCGTTATATTTTTGGAGGCACAGTGAGTATTAAATATCATATGCATTTGGGGATCCGTGGGGGGCGATAGCATAAATAAAAATCTCTGCTTGCCTGCTACTAATAGGCTTAGGGATGAACACTTTTTTTTTCTTCTTTTCATTGAACCATATGCTAATCTTCAGAGTAATCTTGTCATTTAATTGGTATATTGATCCATGCAACCTGCTGTCATACTTTTCCTTAATAGCATGCAAAAAATAATATATTTCAGAGCTAACAATAAGGATACATGCAACATTATTTCACAGATATATAAGCTTGAATTAACTTGCAGTTTTTTTAAGGCTGTTGAAATTGCCTAGGTCCTGTATAGTATTTATCTTTCAGAAATTAAATCTAGCTCCCAGGCAATTATTGTTATTGCTTTTCTGAACCATGTTGTAAAACATATTTTGAAATACAAACTACAATAATTTAAAAACAATGACATGTTTATACCTTTTGCATTTCTTTTTAATTTGGGGTTTCAGCTTATACTATTTATTGAGCTATAAGTTAATATACTTGTTGTTTTTTTTTGGGGGGGCTGTAGATTCTTACGCCTAGATTTAGAGTTTTGCGTTAGAAGGGGTGCTTTAGCTACGCGTGTGTTTTTCCCCCGCACCTTTTAAACAACGCTGGTATTTAGAGTTCTCTGAAGGGCTGCGTTAGGCTCCAAAAAGGAAGCGTACAGGCATATTTACCGACACTTCAACTCTCAATACCAGCGTTGCTTACGGACGCGGCCAGCTTCAAAAACGTGCTCGTGCACCATTTCCCCATAGGAAACAATGGGGCAGTTTGAGCTGAAAAAAAACCTAACACCTGCAAAAAAGCAGCGTTCAGCTCCTAACGCAGCCCCATTGTTTCCTATGGGGAAACACTTCCTAAGTCTGCACCTAACACCCTAACATGTACCCCGAGTCTAAACACCCCTAACCTTACACGTATTAACCCCTAATCTGCCACCCCCGCTATCTCTGACCCCTGCATTATATTATTAACCCCTAATCTGCCGCTCCGTACACCGCCGCAACCTACATTATAGCTATGTATCCCTAATCTGCTGCCCCTAACATCGCCGACCCCTATATTATATTTATTACCCCCTAATCTGCCCCCCCAACGTCGCCGCTACCTACCTACACTTATTAACCCCTAATCTGCCGACCGGACCTCGCCGCTACTATAATAAATGTATTAACCCCTAAACCGCCTCACTCCCGCCTCAAAAACCCTATAATAAATAGTATTAACCCCTAATCTGCCATCCCTAACATCTATGACACCTAACTTCAAGTATTAACCCCTAATCTGCCGACCAGACCTCGCCGCTACTCTAATAAATGTATTAACCCTTAAAGCTAAGTCTAACCCTAACCCTAACACCCCCCTAAGTTAAATATAATTTTTATCTAACAAAATAAATTAACTCTTATTAAATAAATTAATCCTATTTAAAACTAAATACTTACCTGTAAAATAAACCCTAATATAGCTACAATATAATGAATAATTATATTGTAGCTATTTTACGGCTAGATTTAGAGTTCGGCGGTAGATGGGCTGTTAACGCCACGCGTGTTTTATGTCTAACGCACGGCATTGTTTGACTCCGGTATTTAGAGTTAATATAAGACCATCTAACGATGCTCCTAACGCGTGTATGTCACACGCGTAATCCTGCCCGCGTTAGACAGTCTCCCATAGAGATCAATGGGAAAGGCAAAAAATAGCTTTTTTCACCTAACACTCGATCTCGCGAGAAATACGCACAGCTCGGTCATATGACGCATACCACATCATGCACAACAATAACACGCCGCAAATGTCACAACATCAATCAATCAACAAAGCACACAAGCATCCATAGTTGCCAACAGTCCCTGATTTCCAGGGACAGTCCCTGGATTTTGTTGTATGTCCCTGGATTTTTTTTGTCCCTGGAAATGTCCCTGAAAATCTCTTTTGCACAACATTTGTTGTTTGCATATATATATATATATATATATATATATATATATATATATATATATATATATATATATATATACACACACACATACACATATACAATTAGATAGATGATAAATAGATGTAGTATATTATTTAAATATAATTCATTCCTAATGGAATATTGTTATTATTATTGAATGGGTTCACATATTATTTGTCTTTCTAATTTTGATGCTGTGTTGTAAAAATAACCATATGCCCAGAATGTGTTCCAGAGAATGGGTAGGTGTAAGAGCTTGGTGCTGTAATCTGTATAATAAACTATGGATAAGTATAAATTATACTATTACTTTCAAATGGGTGTGTTTTGATTGCAGAACTGAGTGGGCGGAGCAGTTGAACAGTAGGTTGCCAATACTCCAGTAACCCGCTTGCTTGCTCTGCTGCAAAGTGTCCCTGGAATTTTTTTTTAAAAGTTGGCAACTATGAAGCATCACACATTCACAAGCGGGGGAAGTTTTAATACTATTTATACGGGGAATACGCATATACTTTAAGATGCGGAAAATCGCACAATAACAACAAGGATTAAAAAATATATACATACACTAAAAAAAAAATCGCATTCAATATCATTATATATTATGAAAAACATACATATACAACACTTCACGAAGAACACACCATCGCAAATTCACATTTAAAAAGAATACTATTGGACAATGTTAGAGAAAACGACCACTATGACATCATCGCATTCTACACATTCCACAAATACCAACTCAAAATGAGCATGCGCAAATTAACACACCTAATACACATTGCAATAATATTAATTGCTAATAAAGCACACCTGAACACTAATTACAATGGAAATTGGGACATCATTAAACATTTACACAGGGTATATAAGCACCACACAAGCAGGGCTTCTTTGACTGTGTTGCTGGTGGGTCTTTGGAGATTTAAGAATAGAGATTTTGCGATTTTTTGAGAGTGAGTTAGTGTTAGTGTGAGAGAGTCAGTTGGTAGTGTTAGCGTGAGAGAGTCAGTTGGTAGTGTTAGCGTGAGATAGTCAGTTGGTAGTGTTAGCGTGAGAGAGTGAGTGAGTTAGTGGGAGTTAGCGGGAGTGGGAGAGAGTCTGTTAGTGGGAGCGTGAGTGAGTTAGTGGGAGTTATTAGTGATAGTTGTTAGTGTGAGCGTCAGTTAGTGGTAGTTAGTGAGCGTTAGTGGGAGTGTTTGTTATTGAGAATTAGAAGTAGTGTTAGTTAGCGAGCGAGTGATTTATCTGTACACTTAACACATTTACACGCAAACACATTCAATACATACATACACTTATCAATAACACTACATACACTCCATACCCCCTACCCCCTCATACTACACTCCATACCCCATTCCTTGTAGTCCCATTCCCTTTCATCCCATTTACTCTTATCCCATACCCCATACCCATCCCATACCCATCCCCTAGTTACATTTAGTTTACATATCCTCCTTTTAGTCTTATTCTTTTCGTTTATTTAAATACTCCTTACCCTCTTTGTTTTTTTTTACATCCCTCACACTTTAAGCACCTTTTTTGTCTTTTTAGTTCTTTATTTTGACCCCCTTTCATTTCATCACACTCACTTTTTTTTTATTATTTGGGGTTTAGTTTAGGGAGGAGATGGAGGCCAGGCAGGGGACAGGTAGAGGGAGGGGGAGAGGAACAGGGCAGGAAGGGGGGCAGGAAGGGGGGCAGGAAGCGGGGGTGGAAGCGGTGGGTGGACCCAGCCACTTGGTTCAAGATGACCAAGTGGCTGGGCCCAGTGGCGGTCAGAGTAGGGCTTCACAGTCCGGGAAACAGAGGGCATCGTCACAGGGGAAGGCCAAGGCGACTAGGGAGGCGAGGTTTACGATGGAGGAGAAGGAGGCCCTCGTAGAGGCCTATATGGCCAGGTATAGGATGCTGCAGCACCAGAAGACTACCCCGACTGACAGGAGGAGGCTCTGGAACGAGATTCGGAATGCAGTCAATGCAGTGGGTTGCCGGAACCGGGATATGGATTCCATCAAACATCGGTACCGGGACTGTAAACTTGAACTTAAAAAAAAGTTAAGCCTGGAGGCCCGACATGCCGCAGGGACCGGTGGCGGCCCTGCCCTTGAAATGGAGTACTGCAGATGGGAGGAAATGTTGCGGCCCAGCATCTCCGAGGTGGAAGTAGTCGGTATCGGAGGAATCGATACCGGGAACCTGCCACTCTCATCTGACGGTAAGCTCATTGAACAATAATTTCACATACGAATGTATTTCAATGGACACTATACGCAAACATTTACTTTCATGATTGAGGTAGCGAATACAATTTGACAAAACATTCAAATGTACTTATATTACATAATTTGATTCATTCTTGAGATATATTTTAATGAAGAAATAGCCATGCACACGGTGAAACAATCACAGGAGGCAGCTATATTCAGCTAACAATCAGAATCTTATAAACATATTTAGATATGCTTTTCAGCAAAGAATATCCAGAGAATGAAGCTAATTAGATAACAAAAGTACATTCGAAAGTTGATACTAAATGTATGCTTATAAATCATGAAAGATAAAACATTGGGTTTCATGTGTTAAGGATCAGATTAATGCTATTACGCTGTTTACACGCATTCTATTACTTAGCGGTTACATCAGTATCTAGGCTATAGGTTAGGTGTGCATTTAAACAGACTGAAAACAAACGCAAAAACATTCACATTGACCAGATATCACAAACACTGTTTAGAAAAAGCGGAAATCGTATTGATTGTTTGTTAGATTTCAAAGTGGATTAATGATTCTGCATTTGTAATTGTATCGTAAGCTAAGTCATTTAAACCTTTATTTGCAAATATGCTAATATATACATTTCTTTTTTTATTTTTTTTTTAATATACAGAGTCTGGGGACGAGGCAGCACAGCCTCCTGCATCTCCCCGGGATGAGAGTGGTGGTGAGGAATTCCCACTTCGGAGGGAAGAGGCCCCCCGTGACGAACAGCGCACGGGAGATGATCAAGAGGCCCCGGAAGCACAGGAGGATGCCGCTGAAGCCGCGGAACCCGAGGTCCCTCAAAGACCCGCACTCCGCCGTGCACGGGCACCCCGCCGTGCACGGGTTCAACAGGCACAACAAGAAGAAATAGCGGAGGTGCGGGTTCTACTGGAGTACATAGACCAGATGCGTACCTCCCGGATAGAAAACATAGAAGGACGACGCAGAATACTTGATGGGCAGAATCAAATAATTCAAGGCCAAAACGAAATAATCAGTATACTGAATACAATACAAGAAGGACAAACAAGAATGTTCAATCTTCATCAGGAAATGTTCACATTATTCCGGGAGGCGCATGCTGGTCTACCTCCTGTTGCTGGGCCTCTTGTTGCTGGGCCTCTTGCTGCTGGGCCATCTCCTCCTGCCGGCCCATCTCATCCTCCTCCTCAGCCATCTACTCCTCCTCCTCCTCAGCCATCTTCTCCTCCTCCTCCTCAGCCATCTTCTCCTCCTCCTCCTCAGCCATCTACTCCTCACCTTGGTCGTCCCAGTACTCTTCCTTCCACTCCTCCCACAACAGCTCCAAGGAGGACTCTTCGGAGTCGGCAGTTGCCTCTCCCAGAGCCTCAGCCCCGTGGGAAGAGGGGAAGGAAGAGGAAGTAAGTATTTTTTTCCATCTTAAATTATTTTTTTTGGGTAATGGATAGGTATGTGATGATGTGGTTTTCATACACTTGTGGACCACACTCTGTATATAATCGACTTCTATGGGACCGGGTCCATGGAGGAAGATTCTTTGCAGAGTGTGGGTTATAAGTGTGTGAAAACCACATCATCACATACCTATCCTTGTTCATGATATTGATTGGTTTCTGTGATGTGATGTCCAAACTGTTTCCCGAATCGCTAACTAAATTACCATAACAATTATCCATGATGGCATATTACTGTTTGAATGCCAATAACACAGCTTAAAGGGACAGTCAGAAAATTATTGATTACAAAGAAAACACTGTATTACGCATTATAAAGTTTGAAACAACAAAACATGGAGAAATACATGTGTGACTTATGTGCTTACCCTTGTATCTATGACTATGAAAAATGACCACTTATTTGTTGTTCTGACATAACAACATTTTAGATATCAATGATCAATACATGGTCAATAATATGCTGTATGAGCACAAGATTTTACATATACAAATGCTATCCAAATGCCCTCTAGTGCTCAAATTGTATAATGATTACAAGCACTCTTCAAGATTTAAGAAATGAGCACACCAACCTCATAGGTTTAGATAGCAAATTTAGATAGCAAATGTTCAATTGTTGAGAAACATTTGATATCCTTGTTATTACAGAATTGACTTTTCGAATAATGTAAAAATTTTTTTTTTCGAAACTGTCCCTTTAACAACATTACATATGCTAACACATTTTAAGCTTGTTGCTATATCTACATGTACTTTGTCAAAAAAAATATTTGAAAATCACATTTATATTGACGTGTTAAATAAAGTCTATTTTCTTTAAGAGACATTATTGTGTTAATATTTTATTGTAACTATTTTTATTTTAACAATGAATATGGTTTAAAGTCCTTTTAGGAGTGGGGGGGTGAAATATGCTAACAAAAATATATTTGAAGATTAAACTATGTGGATCTCATACATGATACAAAAAAACAACATTTGCATTCAAGGGACAGTATCCTATATTTTTTACATAACTGTATGTAATAGACACTACTACAAACAACAAGATTAACATATACTGATAGCAATATTAAAAAGCTTCAAACACTTGCAAATAAAATAGGGTTAGCTATATTTTAAATATAGATGAACCACCATTACAACCGTAAAACACAATACCCCATCATTAACATATGAAAAGAACCTTTACACAAACTGGACAAAGCTGGAGATGGTACTCACATGAAACTCATTGGCTTTGCGAGGAGTAAGAAAATTACTTACATTTTCTTACAACACAAGACAAAATAAACCTATTGGTTAAACAATGGACTATCTAACTAGAGACAAAATCAAATATTTTTATTTATAATGTGAGTGTCTAATGAACCTTTCATAAAATATACAACGAAATTACATTTAGAAGAAGTCGGCATCATATATTTAGCATATGATAAATGCATATTGATTACTTTATTCAAACACAATAGCGCATATTTATTAATTAGATATGTTCAACATTAAACACAACATTAATTTTTAAGAAAAAGGAACATTGTTGACAAACATATTAAACATGGACTGTAGAGATTTGCACTTGCCTAGAAATATCCTATGCATGAAAACATTTTGCTTTCGTTCGTTGATTCAACCAGACATCCAGCAAAAGAGAATGTGTTGGTCTTTATCAGCTACGGGTCAACAATGTAACATGATGCAAATAATACATATTCGCAAGCTTTTTAAAATTGCATGCAGTCACAAACGTTTTTAACGTGCACAAATATTGCGGGACTACGCAATCCAATCACACGTTTTTTTAACTTTACATGTGCCGTCTTAACATGGCGCTTCCTTGATCACGTAAGAACGCCATCCAATGAAAGGCACATTATTGATCACGTAAGAACGCCCAAAAAAAAAAGGCGCATCCTTGATCGCGTCAAAACGCAATCCAATAAAAGGCATATTCCTGATCACGTAAGAACGTCAGTCAATACAAGGAATCATTGGACAGCCTGGCAGGTGACGTCTTAAGCAACATGGCGCATCCGAGATCGCTGAAAAACCGCAGACAATACAAGGACTCAGTGACATCTTGGCATATCATTAAGAAACGTATTTATATTTTAGGAACTAGTATGTGTGTAGATTGCTATCTAGGAATGTCACCAAATTATGAATCATCTTTTCGGACTTGACTGTCCCTTGAACTATAGCTATGGTGTATATCTTTAACATTTAAAAGATACACATGAGAAATACATATGCCATTGATGTTTTAAGATATCTTTGGATTGTTGTTGAATAACAATAGTTATACATGTATTGATTAAACGTGTCATTTATTCAAGTTTAATTATGGTCAGCCTACCTATAGCCATATATGGGAGGAGATGTATTTTGTTAACATATTAGTTAACTAATATTCATCATCTACATTATTTGTATTACACACAGAGATTGATTTGGTTACACTTTGACAATAATATAGATTTGAAAATGAAATACAGGTGCTGTCAACATTACAATAAGATTGTTTATTAATAAAACTATATGTCCTTGTTCTTGTAAAAAGGACAAAAACGCTTTACAAATGGAAATACATTCATTTACAATAGTGATCAACATCACTTAAAGGGACATTATTTTGTTTTTAAAAAGAGCATACACATAGTCAATACTATTTAAATAAAATGAACACTTTAAAGGGATTATATCATTGTATCAATACTCAGATCATTTGGTAAAGGTGCATCAATTCATGCAGAGTTTATAAATACACACATGGATATGAACATTTAAATATACATATATACACAAATACAAAAATATATATACATATATAAAGAAATTACTCTGCTAATCATAATCAGGCAATGATAGAGCTAAGAGAAAATAATATAAACACAAATAATAAGATTACATTGGAGATGTTAATCTTAAAGTCATTTACTATTGTCTTACATATATGATTTCATTATAACAAATAGATTTGTTAGGTCCCTTTAAGGATAAACAACATAAACTAGAGCTTGCAAAAAATAACAGGAAGAATGAGGACAAAGATTTGTGAAATAAAATTTATTTTATTAGTATGTAAGAAAACATACACAACGTTTATAAATAATCTTGTAAAAATAAGGAATATATGAGCCATATGACAAGGTAACACAGTGCATCACAGTCCATGAAGAGAGTTGCCAAGGGCCAGCATAGCCTCATTGGAGACACATGACAAGGTAACACAGTGCATCACAGTCCATGAAGAGAGTTGCCAAGGGCCAGCATAGCCCCATTGGAGACACATGGCAAGGTAACACAGTGCATCACAGTCCATGAAGAGAGTTGCCAAGGGCCAGCATAGCCTCATTGGAGACACATGACAAGGTAACACAGTGCATCACAGTCCATGAAGAGAGTTGCCAAGGGCCAGCATAGCCCCATTGGAGACACATGGCAAGGTAACACAGTGCATCACAGTCCATGAAGAGAGTTGCCAAGGGCCAGCATAGCCTCATTGGAGACACATGACAAGGTAACACAGTGCATCACAGTCCATGAAGAGAGTTGCCAAGGGCCAGCATAGCCCCATTGGAGACACATGGCAAGGTAACACAGTGCATCACAGTCCATGAAGAGAGTTGCCAAGGGCCAGCATAGCCTCATTGGAGACACATGACAAGGTAACACAGTGCATCACAGTCCATGAAGAGAGTTGCCAAGGGCCAGCATAGCCCCATTGGAGACACATGGCAAGGTAACACAGTGCATCACAGTCCATGAAGAGAGTTGCCAAGGGCCAGCATAGCCTCATTGGAGACACATGACAAGGTAACACAGTGCATCACAGTCCATGAAGAGAGTTGCCAAGGGCCAGCATAGCCCCATTGGAGACACATGGCAAGGTAACACAGTGCATCACAGTCCATGAAGAGAGTTGCCAAGGGCCAGCATAGCCCCATTGGAGACACATGACAAGGTAAAAGAGTGCAACAGGCACAACAAAAAACTGATAAAAAGGCCAAATGGCAACAATATAAATACAAATTCAACATGTGGACAGAGGATTATTATCTGCCACCATGGAGCATATCCAGATCCTCCACTTACTGGTCATCCTCTTCATTGTCCTGTGCATGTCCAGCTCCAGATTCAGGCCTTGAACGTAATTGCATAATTTCACGCAGAGTCAAGTCCTGAACCCGGAGCTGGGCCTGCATGGTGTCGTTCATCCCTCTCAGGACAGCTGCGTTCCTCAACACGGCCTGCTCTACTCTTGCTATCCCTTCTAGCATGAGCCATGCTGAGTCACAGCCTAAAATAAAATAAAAATTAATATTAAGGATAATTACACAACAGAATAAAAGATTTTAATACATACATTGTCATCATAAAGACAAATAATTTTTTACATCAATTATTTTTCATATATTCTTTACACATGAATTAGGTTATTCAGACAGACAGAAATCATTAAAGGCTCATGTTACTCAAACATGTTGAACCCTTTAATTGGTTTTAGATGATCCACTTATACAGCTTGAGTGTATCAAATCTTGTTAAAGGATTTACATTGTACTTACATTAGCAATTTAAAAATTCAATTTAGACTGTGGTAGGCACACATATCCTTAAACATTTTGGCATTGAGGACAAGCTGTGTAAACATAGCAACCAGAAGAAATTACATTCCCACTGGGTTAGACAAGAGATAATGTATCCACATTTGGACATAAAATTTTGTATCCAAGTAGTGGTGTTTGGTATATGTAGTGATATCCAATTAAAGGGACACTGAACCTAAATATTTAATGGACTGATTCAGATAGAGCATGACATGACAAATCTTTAGAAATTACACATATTCATTATATGTTTTAATTGTCAAGCTATATTTTGAATGCAAGAATGTTGGTTTTTATGGAAGCCAATATTTGTTGATGAACCTTGTTTGTGCATGCTGGTTGATGGATACATTCATCCAACAATAAAGAAATGATGGCCACATTTATTTTATTGTTTAAACTAATTATAGGAATAAGTTGTTTTCAATAAATATATCAAGAGAATGACGAATAATTCATAAGAGTATTCTATTATACATTGGCTTAACATTGCATGCTGGATTTGAATCACAATTTAACCAATTTAACTTCACTGTACCTTTAAGTATCTTATAAAGTGTATTTAGAATGATACTTACAGCTGTGCCTGGGAAGGACAATCTGACACCCAGGACAATGAAGGTTTAAACAGGGGGGAGGGATGGGATTGGCTCGGGGAGGGATGGGAATGGCTTGGGGAGTGGTGAGCTGCTGCTCCAGGGTAGGCCGTACAGCTGGGGAGTGGGGAGTTTGGGTCTGGGCAGCTGTACGGGCCAGAATACGGGGAGAGCGGCGAAGGGGGGTGTATGGGCGTTTTTTGGGAGGGACAGGATATGAAATATGGGAAGGGCTGGCAGTGGTCGGGGCATGGTCATGGGTTTGGTGATGGGAAGGGCTCTGGGTGTGTGCAGAGGTGTGGCCATGGTCAGGGGTGTGTGCACGGGGAGGGGTCTGTGACTGGGCAGGGGCGGAATCCAGATGACCAGAAGTGGTGGATCCATCTGAAAATGTAAAAGAAATATATTAACATCTCATACATCCTGACATCAAATCAACGCATTTAAAATTGATTATGTTTTCAATATACCTCGAAGTGTGTTTGAATCTGTAAACTATTCTGAAATGAGGATATGGTATCTATATAGGCACTCAGATGAATCTCAATGACTGTCTGTACAATGTGAAACTTATTATTGTGTTTTGGCATGGAATATGCATGTGACATAATGATGGCATGAATTATATATTCTTAAAAAAATATATACAAGCAGATTTTCATGCTGCCTGATATAGAAAGGGGGCAGTAGTGTATTTGAACAGACAAATAATATTCCTTTTTAAAGGGAAAAAGCTGTAGACTTTGAATGTCTTCAATAAAATGATTTCAAAAAAAGAAACATGTTGGAAACATGATAGATATATTTCACATACCATCAGACTCCAAGGCAGCCTCTTCCTCCTCCATCCCACATGTGACATCAATCTCTGTAAAACATAACATGTTGTGTACACCTTAAGATCAGATATTATAACATATGTTACTGTTGCTCAAATACGCACATCAATGTTGCATTAAAGATATACACACACAAAGTTATGATTTACATCATTTTGATGGAGCATACAAATGACAATAGATTTGTTATTGTCAATAAATCAGAATATTAATGTATTGTTTGTCTTAATGTTAAATTCATAAAAGCATAGTACATAGAACATTTAAGATTTCTCATGTGTGTATCACTTGATGACTGTTGTTAAAAAAACAAAAAATTAAAAAAACATATGTTAGACATCTTATGAATAACAAATGTGTAGAATAATAAAGTAGAAATTATTAATCGCTCAATATAAAAAATAAATATATAATCAGAAGATAAATTCTATGATTTTTTATAATGTTATGCTTCATCGGAATCATGATCATAATATTGATTAGCAATACACCTTCAATTACATATAAATGAGTCAATGGACTTACCAGGAGACCGCAAAGGCGGCTCTATGTCACTGCTGGATTCCTGTGGGCTCCCCACACCAACTCTCTCTATGAATGATATAGATATATATTATTAAACACATTTTGGATATCACTAAATCACATCTGTCTAGAATTTTAACATTAATCAACTTTAAAATGTGAAGAATAGAGCAGTCATTACACCAGAAAATGCTTGATTGAATCAAGGGGATTCTGTAAACATATCTGTATTCAACATATGTTTAATGTCAGACTACATTAGACATCAAATTCATCTCAGATGCTGCTATTGCATATCTAAATATACCCAATGATCAATGTTCTTAACCCTTTAAGGACACAGCTTTCACTTAGCTCAATTGTTTTATGACGGAATAATTCCGTCATATGTCCTTAAGAAGTTACAAGAATACACACAAACCACATATTGAGGAGCATCTGTTGACAAATCTAAACAAACATGTGTCACATCGAGCCATTTTTTCAATGTACAGTAATCTTGTTTAGGACACAACACATATTTATCACAATACATAACAAACTTTATTATTACAAATATGTAATCATGGTGCTGTTAGAGTATGCAGATATATATAAAGTAACTCCAACAGATAATTAGATTTATATATCAATAGTTTTTAATAAAAATAATGTAATGATGAATGAATCTATTTTGTCTTAAAGGGACACTGACATGATTAATTTAAATAATTGATTTCTATGTTCAAACTGTAAAAAATGATTTAACATTGACTCCTATTATAATTCGAATGTTGTTCGATATTAATCTTAAAGGCAGATAAGGAATATTGGATTCAATAAATATTGTTTGTTGAAGGTATCCACCAATCATCAATATAAACCCAGGTTGGTCAACAAATATTTAGATGCACATAAACGTACTTTATTTATTTTAAAATACATTTAGCAATAGAATATGTCACATATGATGATAGTATTATATTTTATGTTTATTAATATTGCATACTGTATGTGAAAGACAATATTAATAATTGTAGTTCAGTATCCCTTTAATCTAAAATTAAATAGATTCCACAATGTTGTTGTTTGTTAATGAATTATCTACTCCATATGTTGATGTAATGAATGGTATTGAGCATGCAATTAAAATCAAATATGTTATTTAAGTATATCCGAATAATTATATAATTTTCATCTATTAAATAGACATTACATATAAATATAGAACAATGTGTATTTAGTATGTAATGTTCATTCCATGTTTCTAAGACAAATGTCAATTAAAATGAGACATACCATACTGTGACAAGCCCTGGCTTGAGGATCCAGCAGCCACATCCATATCTGTAATATATTAAATGAGGATTGCATATCATTAATACTAATCATGCCATGTTTAAAATATTTACATTAATAACAAATCAATAGAAAAATATTAATCCTTTGGTAGTCCCATGAGTTAATAGTTTCCGCAATTAAATGAATGATAAATATATCCTGGACTCTTATTTTCAATCAGTTGTGTTGTTTACTGTATCTTTAAGAATATATGCTTGTTATTACATAATCATCAATTGATGGCCATATGTTATAATTTATTAGTATTATTCGTTTTTTATTAGATATAATATTTAAAATAAGAATACTGTATTCTTCACTAATCTAAGATTTTCCATTTAATTTTTAACAACATGTATAAAGCAATGCCACTTTCCGCAAACCCATGTTAACGTGGATGAGAAATGCCATTTTCGCGATCATTGCGCAATGATTCCAAGCGGAATTACGCATCCGTCATTTGACCAACATGTATAAAGCAATGCCACTTTCCGCAAACCCATGTTAACGTGGATGCGAAATTAGATTTCCGCTCTGTGACGCATATTCTGTAGAGCGCAATAAACATCATTCCAATTTCATGTATCACTAATGTAAAATCAGATATCTAAACATCATATGTAGTGTATGTTGTGAGATCTGTATAGGTTTAGTATCTGACTAAATACACATTTTGGATTTTTAACATTATAAATATTATATGAAGTTGGATAATTACCTGGTTCAGATTCTCTATCGGGTCCTCCCAGGCCACCGGACGGAGAAGCATCTGCCCTGTCCCCCGCGTCAGGACTTTCAGATCCCGCAGCTGGGAGGGAAGAAGAGGAGGCCGAGGATGGCGAGGATCTAAATCTTTTGGGGACCCGGAGATTGAGGAGCTCGCATAAAGTCACCTCATAAGGGAGTAGGTACAGTTTCCGCGGGGCCTTTCTTTGGCCCCCTCTTTTACGGGCTTGTACCCAGTCCCTTATGAGGTTGACTTTTTTCGATAAACGCAACCTCATATCTCCGAATCTCCTCATGATCTGATCCTGGGACCTCTGGACGTCACACACCAATCTAACCGCATTGGTGATAGACTCCCAGAGGGCCTTCTTAACAGGCGCATCTGTCGAGCTCCTCTTGTTCCCAAACAGCTGGGGATAAAAGTCCTTGACGGCGTGGACCAGTGCAGCGCTCTCCTCCTTGGTGAACCTGGGAACTGACATGCCTGCTGGGTTGTACAATAAATATATTATAATAATATAAACTGCCTGCAGGCATTAGAGAACTGACAAAGATGGCAACGTGTAATGGACTTTTATATGGTGAAGTAAACATGAGATGCACCATGGGACAATTTATCTGTACATCTGATTGGATAAAATTTTGAAATATTGTTATAATGTCTGTGAGACCATCCTGACTCAAGTTGTGTTTGTGTGATGAACTCTGATTGGCCGTTCCTTAATGTTTCATATCTTAGTAACTTCCTTACACATACCGCTTGGTGGTGCTGTAACTTCATTTTTCATGTAGACTTATTTGTAACTCATGGGCCTGTCATGCGGATATGTGTGACGCAGATTTAATATCCGTGATCCGTGAAATATTAATGATTAAATACTCTTTAAAATCTCATCCTGTCACATTATTAATGTTGTAGACATTTCTCGGTTTAATAACGGTCTGTTTCTTTAATACAAATACACATTTAATATTGTATGTCTTTATTGTTCTTTAAATAAATTGATTGTGAAGTATTGACATTGCTCTATTAAATGTATTTATAATGCACATTGATTGTGTGCTATTGCGTGACATTACACTAATGTTTAAATATGCTAATCTGGTGTTTGAAGATGCGTTTCCCACGCAATATTTATTAATGTTAAAATTCCGGGAAGAATGTCAGTAACTTTGATAATCTGTTTATAAATGTTAAACTACAGCTTTGTTATTCGCAAATAAACCTCGAGCTTGTATTTCTCTGAAGTGCTCATATATGTTATTGTGCAATGGCGTCTTTAGTTTTAAAGAGACATTACAAACAATTGTATCAAATGATCTGTAGAGATAGAAGATTGTTTAGACTTTAAAATGTAAATCATTTTCTCTTAGTATTTATATATCCTCAACATAAGAAATTTAAATGCACATGGTTGAGCCAATCACATAAGGCATCTCTGTGCATCCACCAATCTTCATCTACTGAGCCTATCTCGATATGCTTTTCAAGCAAAGTATGTCAAGATAGGAAGAGAAGTAAATACACTATTTCAAGCTCTTAAAGGGACACTGTCCAAACAAATTTACCATTGGTGATTGAGCATGAAATGTTAATCAACTTTATTATTTAATACGATTATCAAATGTTAAGTTATATTGTTATGTTTCTTTGAAAATCAATAATGATATTTTATATTACGGACAATTGTTTAATAAAAACCTGGGTTGTCCTTGACGATTGTTGCATCAATTATTCCAAACAATCAAGTTTTGTCCAGAGTACTGAAGCAAATAAATTAGCTATTTACTGGCTTATTTCTAAAGTAATGATAGCAACATCACAATGAGCATTCATAATATGAGACAAGTTTTAAAGTTTATTAAAATAGAATACTCATTCAGAATGTATAAATCATGGTTTTTTTAAATGGCTACCTTTAAGTATATTTTGAGTTCATGTCCCTTTAAATAAACATTTCACAATAATGCTTAATATATCATAAACCTAGGCACCTTCCTTTTGCTAAATGAGTCTAACATATGAGTAAAGCAAATTTAGATTAACTTCTAGATTGTTTTACACACTGACTGAAATATATTTATTAAATGAGGTATTTTTTAGCCTTCAGCGTAGAGGGACATTAAGCTATATGTTATGTATGCATTTTGTATCATAATCTTATATTTGACCAACTTAATATGTTTTGTTATTCAATCATTATATTGTAATTATATATATTCGTGGATTAAATACATCTCTACATAGGCTATTTTGATGCTGATTGTTGTTTGCATATAGATGCCTTATATCATTCACTAAGATATGTGCATTTATTTTTATTTTAACAAGTATATTTAAAGACTGAATGTAATTCTATAGTACATTCTAAATATGTTTAAATTCTTGTATGATATTTGTAACAATGTATACAAAATATACATTTTGAATGACCCCTTTAAGGACCCAAACATATTGTATTTTTATTTAACATTGACAAAATAAACTAAAGGGGAAATTACATTCTATATAGATATTTGATGTCTAACCCAAGAGGTAAGATTGTAATAAATACATAATATTACTAAGTATAGTTAAATGACTCCACTAGAAAATTACATAGATTAACCTGGCATCCAATAACTAATTATTAAAAATTATAAAGTTAAATGACCTACCATTTATAAATGTAATAATTGTAAAATATTTTCTAATAATGTTTTGAGATACCTAAGGAAGATACATGATCTTATACAATTCTTTTTACATTCAACAACACTGTCACTTTCATGTAATTGAACCACTTCACCTTATTAAATGTTAAAACAATCATAATATTAATACATATCCTAAATATTTTTAATATATACTTTTTCAATATAAAAGCATTGAAGAATATGACTCCCCAATTAATGTTAAAATATATCTTTTAATATTCTCTGAAGAATTTTATTTTCTACTATTAATGCATTATTTTCTCTTATGCATGTGCTTGTCAAATAGCCAACTACCAGTCATGGGAGTCCAAGTTTTATTTATTTACAGATTATATTGATATATATTAGAATCTGCTAAAAAAAAAATATATATTTAATAGAAAATAAATAAATATTCCATGAAGTCATCAGATGCCAATCTGAAATGACAAATAATAAAAATGGAACAAAGTTAATACACACGTTGTAAAATATTCATAAAATACATTTAAAATCATATGGTGTCTATGCTCTAACTTTGATCAACATTTTTTAAAGATAATCATTACATTCATTTTAAATTAATGAAATACATACACCATTATATTGTTGATTAAAAATAATATTTAAATTTCAAAAATTAAATTTATACATAATAATGTATATCACATGTAAACAATATATGTATGCTGAACATAAATGTAATATTTCATGTCCATTCAAATACCTCTATATCAACTATAATATGTATTCCTTTTTCTGATTGTGATCCCTAAATATCTAATTAAGAACTAAATATGACTAATGTATGTAAGCTACTAATATTCTACAGTCTTCACTAGCATGCATTGGTACACCAACCTGGACAATGCATGGTCTTTGAATGTCAATTCAGGGGTAAACAGTTGATCTTCAATAGGTGTCTTATTCATCAGTTCATTAAATAGAGGACTGGGAAATACCATCTAAAAAAGTAAAATCATCTAAGTGTCTGATTGTGATCCCTAAATATCTAATTAAGAACTAAATATGACTAATGTATGTAAGCTACTAATATTCTACAGTCTTCACTAGCATGCATTGGTACACCAACCTGGACAATGCATGGTCTTTGAATGTCAATTCAGGGGTAAACAGTTGATCTTCAATAGGTGTCTTATTCATCAGTTCATTAAATAGAGGACTGGGAAATACCATCTAAAAAAGTAAAATCATCTAAGTGTCTGATTGTGATCCCTAAATATCTAATTAAGAACTAAATATGACTAATGTATGTAAGCTACTAATATTCTACAGTCTTCACTAGCATGCATTGGTACACCAACCTGGACAATGCATGGTCTTTGAATGTCAATTCAGGGGTAAACAGTTGATCTTCAATAGGTGTCTTATTCATCAGTTCATTAAATAGAGGACTGGGAAATACCATCTAAAAAAGTAAAATCATCTAAGTGTCTGATTGTGATCCCTAAATATCTAATTAAGAACTAAATATGACTAATGTATGTAAGCTACTAATATTCTACAGTCTTCACTAGCATGCATTGGTACACCAACCTGGACAATGCATGGTCTTTGAATGTCAATTCAGGGGTAAACAGTTGATCTTCAATAGGTGTCTTATTCATCAGTTCATTAAATAGAGGTGTCATGTCCCTTTAAATATGGGAGTGTCTATCCTGCTTCAGCCCTATATAACTCCTTATCACACTCTCCTAGTTGCTTAGTATTGGAGTCTTATGCTATAGGACTGCTACAGCCAAGCCTATCTTCTCTGCAAACTGTGTCTGCCTCTTTTGCCTGTCAGTTCCGGATTTCACAGAGCTGTGACGTCACACGCCATCCTGCTTCACACAGCAGCAACACACAGTTCAGCTGCACTGTCTCCCAGACTGCCAGGACTTGCAAGCTCCTAATTCCTGCGGACCCTCTAATAATTTCTCAAGTAAGACCTGCTCTTAACATTCACTCTCCTGTGACTCAAATCATATATGAGCATACCAGACTCTTGTTTATCATATATATTTGCAATTGCTAAATCTATCTGAGCCAACTTTAACTAGCTATCTTAAAATACTCACTAAAGTTAGTTACTTATTATTTAGCTTTTTGCCTGATCTCTTTTTATTGCCTGTACTACTGAAATTCCAAACTAGTTTGTAATTATATTTTTCTATGTATCCATACTGGGGTTTCTATGTGTTACACTGCTGCAATTGTTTAGTGTTTACTCACAGGTGGCAGCTGTAGTGTAATCACCATTAACCCCTGCTAATAACTGAACTATGATGTCTGGGACTATCTTTTACTCTGATAGTAATTAATGATAAATCCCAGTATTCTTTGAACAACACACATAGTATTTTAAGTTTATTTCTTTTAACTCAGCAGTTGAGGTTCTTAAAAATAAATTCCTTGCCTTACAGGATACGGCAAGACTTAAATCCTGACAGAATACTAAGCCAGAAAAATAAACATGGACCCAGCTGAGTTAACTGCACACATGCAAACCCTTAGTCATAGGGTAGATTTACTCACTGATGGGTTAAATACCCTAAAGGCAGAAAATGATAATTTAAAAGCTTATATAAAAGATATTGTAGAAACAAAAATTCATGCTATAGAACCACAAGTCAGTCTCCCTGAATTATTTAAAGGTGATAGAACACAATTCAGAGATTTTAGAAATGCATGTTTTCTTTTGTTTACCCTAAAACCACAGACATATCCCACAGATAGAGTAAAGGTTCTAACAACCATATCTTTTCTTAGAGGTGAGCCCAGGAGCTGGGCAAACAGTTTTTTTGAAACAAATGATAACATACTCAATTCATTAGATGCTTTCTTTACCGCCTTAGCCCAGTTGTATGATGATCCATATAAACAAATGACTGCCGAAAATGCTATGAGGTCATTGAAGCAAAAGAAAAGATATGTAGAGGAGTATATCACTGAATTTAAGAAATGGGCAAAAGATAGCCAATGGAATAACCTTTCTCTAAGGAATCAATTCCGACTAGGCTTGTCTGAAGGTATTAAAGATGAGTTATCTCGAGTTGACCTTCCCCCCACCTTAGAAGAATTAATAAATCTCAGTATCACTATTGATAGACGCCTTAGGGAAAGGCAACAGGAAAGGTCTTACCAGGACACCACTCAAAAACGTCATACCCACACCCCTGCACACATACCACCAATAAAGCCCCCCACTGAGCCTATGGACATTGGGTTTGTGAAAGGACCGCTTACAGCACAGGAGAAACTAAGACGCCGCAGTCAAAATCTCTGCATGTATTGTGCAGCAGAGGACCATGGGGTTAAGGACTGTCCTGCGCTTCAGCGACAGAGCCGTGGTAAGACAATGTCACATACTGAATGTTTAGGTAGTTATACCTCTGCTACAACCTACCATAAATTCCCACTTCTTTTACAGTGGGACCAATGTCGCCTCAACGCCAGTGGAATCATTGATTCAGGAGCAACTGCAAACTATATTGATGTACAATATACTAAGGATAATAAAATACCTTTGGTGAAAAAGCAGACTCCTGTGTATTTGCGAGTTATTGATGGTAATAATATGGCCTCAGGCCCCGTAATGTATGAAACTGTACCTTTACTTGTAGTGACACAAGACCATCATAGGGAATTTCAAACTTTTGATGTCATTTCATCCCCCATTGTACCCATCATTCTAGGGTTAAACTGGCTATCACTACACAACCCCTGTATAGTCTGGTCACCATTCTCCATTTGTTTTAACTCTCACTACTGTAAGACAACTTGTTTCCCACCACTCATACTGCATACTATAGAGAAACCTTTAGAATTAGACATACCTCAAGAATATGCTGACTTCAATGACGTTTTTAGTAAAAAAGAGTCAGAAAAACTTCCTCCACATAGGAAGTATGACTGTCCTATTGAGCTCCTCCCAGGATCAGATATCCCTTATGGACACATCTTTCCATTGTCAAAACCTGAACTAGACCACTTGAAAACATACCTTGATGATAACCTAAGGAAAGGCTTTATCCGTCCTTCTACATCCCCAGCAGGTGCGGGGATGTTCTTTGTAAAAAACAAAGACGGATCTTTACGCCCAATAATCGATTATAGACAACTAAATAAAAGGACAGTAAAGAATCGTTATCCTCTCCCACTGATTCCGGAGCTTATTGAGAGACTACAGGGAGCTAAATTCTTTACCAAGCTTGACCTTAGAGGAGCCTATAATTTAATTCGAGTAAGATCTGGAGACGAATGGCTGACGGCGTTCCGCACCCGTTACGGGTTGTTTGAATACACCGTCATGCCATTCGGACTCTGTAATGCTCCCGCGACATTCCAGTATTTGATAAATGATATCTTTAAGGATATCCTGGATGTCTATCTTGTTATTTACTTGGATGACATATTAATCTATTCCAAGACCCTACCTGAACATATATCACATGTCAGACAAGTCCTTAGCAGATTGAGAAGCAACTCCTTATATGCCAAGGCTGAGAAGTGCATCTTCAACTCCAATAGCATAACTTTCCTTGGTTATTGCATCAGTGCTTCGGGCATTAGCATGGAGGATAACAAGATAGATGCTGTTAAGAATTGGCCTACCCCTGAATGTAAAAAAGACATTCAAAGATTCATGGGGTTCGCCAATTTCTACCGGAAATTCATCAAAAATTTTGCCTCCTTATCAAGACCATTAACAAACCTCACTAAAGCAAATGTTCCATTTCGTTGGACCCCAGATAGTCAAAAGACTTTTGAATTGTTTAAAGCACAGTTTACCTCTGCACCTATTCTTAGTATACCAGATCCTGAACTACAATATATATTAGAGGTCGATGCCTCGGATTATGCTGTGGGCGCCATTCTATCACAGAGACTCTCTCTCAAGAAACCGTTACATCCAGTTGCCTTCTACTCTCGTATCATGACTCCATCTGAAATACATTACCCCATTGGGGATAAAGAGCTGTTGGCAATCAAGGTCTCCCTTGAACATTGGCGACACTTGTTGGAAGGTACCATTCTGCCTATCATTATTTTCACGGATCACCGAAACCTTCAATTCCTCCAATCCACCAAGACTCTCACCGCACGACAAGTAAGGTGGAATTTATATTTTTCCAGGTTCAATTTTCTTATCACATACAGACCCTCCTCACGGAATGGCAAGGCTGATGCCTTATCAAGACAATACAAGAAACCACCAAACCTACTTAGTAAGGATACTGTCATTCCAACAGAAAAGTTCATTGCCTTTTCATTTGATTCCACATCATTCCTTAAGGAAGAACAAGAGAAAGATATTACTAAACCACTAACTGTTATGCAACGGGGCTCAGATGGTTTACATTATCATCAAGACAAGTTATATATTCCCCCATCCACCAGGCAGTTGGTTTTACACGCTATACATGATGCACCTCTAGCAGGGCATACGGGCCTTCGTAAAACACAAGATTTAGCTAATAGATCTTTCTGGTGGCCAACAATGCATAAGGATATCTCAGATTATATCTCTTCCTGTGGAGTTTGTACCTTATCTAAAAGAAGCAAACGGCCTCACTATGGATTACTTATGCCAGTAGCAACACCAAGTAGACCTTGGGAAGAAATCGCCTTGGATTATATAGTGGATTTACCACGCTCAGGAACTGATACCACAATCCTTGTTGTGGTAGACTTGTTCAGTAAGATGTGTCATTTTATACCATATCGGAAGTTACCCACTGCTGCAGAAACCTTACAATTACTGCTCACTCATGTTTTTAAACATCATGGATTACCTAAGACTATTCTAACAGATCGGGGAACCCAATTCACAAGTAAGTTTTGGCTGGAATTCTGCAAGGCTTTTCAAATAGAGAAAAGATTGTCTACAGCTTACCACCCTCAGACAAATGGGCAGACCGAGAGATGCAACCAATGGTTGGAGCAGTTTCTCAGAGGATTCTGTTGTGATCAGCAACATAAATGGTCATCTTTTCTTCCTTACGCAGAGTTTACTTATAACAACACAGTACACTCTACTACCAAGCTCACTCCGTTTTTTGTTAATTATGGATTCCATCCCACTTTCCATCTTCTACCTGACATCTACTCTTCATCTCCATCTGTCACACAGACTACTAATGACATTGCAACTAATTTCTCATCTGTCCGCTCTGCTATTGATGATGCTAAGCGAATACACAAGCTACATTATGACAAGAGGAGAACTCCTGCACCAAAGTATTCCGTTGGGGATCTAGTTTGGCTCTCCACGAAACATCTGAAGTTAACCACTCCTTCTAAGAAATTGTCGGTCCTCTACGTTGGGCCGTATCCAATAGATCGCATCATAAATGAGAACGCTATGAGATTAAGGTTACCACCTACAATACGTGTACACCCTACCTTCCATGTTTCCTTACTGAAACCGTATCGAGCCCTTAGATCACCTCCTGACCAAGTATCACTTACTCCAGTAACTGTGGACCCTGATACAGAATACGAGGTCCAAGACATATTGGACTCCAGACAGATGAGAGGTACTCTTCAATACCTTGTCAGGTGGAAGGGGTATTCTCCTGACGAAGATTCCTGGGAACCCGCAGCTAACATTTCTGCTCCCCGGTTGATCTCTAGGTTCCATCAGCGGAATCCTGATCGCCCGCATCCATGAGCCGCGGAGCTGCTCCTTGAGGGGGGTGTCATGTCATGTCCCTTTAAATATGGGAGTGTCTATCCTGCTTCAGCCCTATATAACTCCTTATCACACTCTCCTAGTTGCTTAGTATTGGAGTCTTATGCTATAGGACTGCTACAGCCAAGCCTATCTTCTCTGCAAACTGTGTCTGCCTCTTTTGCCTGTCAGTTCCGGATTTCACAGAGCTGTGACGTCACACGCCATCCTGCTTCACACAGCAGCAACACACAGTTCAGCTGCACTGTCTCCCAGACTGCCAGGACTTGCAAGCTCCTAATTCCTGCGGACCCTCTAATAATTTCTCAAGTAAGACCTGCTCTTAACATTCACTCTCCTGTGACTCAAATCATATATGAGCATACCAGACTCTTGTTTATCATATATATTTGCAATTGCTAAATCTATCTGAGCCAACTTTAACTAGCTATCTTAAAATACTCACTAAAGTTAGTTACTTATTATTTAGCTTTTTGCCTGATCTCTTTTTATTGCCTGTACTACTGAAATTCCAAACTAGTTTGTAATTATATTTTTCTATGTATCCATACTGGGGTTTCTATGTGTTACACTGCTGCAATTGTTTAGTGTTTACTCACAGGTGGCAGCTGTAGTGTAATCACCATTAACCCCTGCTAATAACTGAACTATGATGTCTGGGACTATCTTTTACTCTGATAGTAATTAATGATAAATCCCAGTATTCTTTGAACAACACACATAGTATTTTAAGTTTATTTCTTTTAACTCAGCAGTTGAGGTTCTTAAAAATAAATTCCTTGCCTTACAGGATACGGCAAGACTTAAATCCTGACAAGAGGACTGGGAAATACCATCTACAAAATAGAAAATCATCTAAGTGTCTCCAATAGGATGTCTCCACAGCCTTATTCTATCAAATAGTTTGCACTTACCATGTGAACATGTCTTTGTATGGTTTTCAAGGTCAGCAGAATTTAAATATGCCAGACATGATCCCATTGGTATACTTCAATTTCAATCTTGGCTTTTTCCCCACTGTCAGTCTTTGAAATCTTCACTGTCAGGCTTCAAATTGTTCCCTTTCAGTCTTTATATTAAGTCATCTCCCTAATGTAAGAAATTATATATAAAGATTTCATACAAGTGTGTGAATCAGTTCTGTACCCCTCTCCCACCCCCCATTTCATAATAAATATCTATCACTAGCTTACTAAGCCTGTGTATGAACCTGTGTTATTTTCTATCAAGTGTGAAGATGAGTCATATTGAGCAGAACAAACCTCTGTGTGACATTGAACCATAGTCATTCTAGAGTATCCCTTTCTGATTATGTACATAAGTAATGTGTAAACAAAGTTATATTTTTAAACATTTATGCCATATTATGTATTTGTGTACAAATCATGCCAGCAACAGTCCATACATTTCTACTTACCATCTGATGTCCTCTATAAAAACCAGGTGGCAAAGACTCGCTATAGGACCCAATGCCCAGAGCATCACCTATATTATGAGAAATAAATATTATTATAACATTTTATCAATACTAACATGTTTGCACAATTCTCTACTTGTCATTTCCCTAGAGTTCACATCTATTGAAAATACTCCAGTGTAACTTCTATTATTTACCGTCTAAAGTGGCGGTTGATGACGTCTGCTCTGACATCAAGTCCCTCGTCCTGGAATTCCCCCTCTAGAACAGGATCATCCTCCTCATCTCTGAGGAGGTCTCTGTCCACCGGGACGGCCTGCAGCATCCCAGCCCGCTGTGCAATATTATGCAGGACGCTACAGGCTACAACGATCTTAGCCACCTTCTTTGGGTTGTACTGGAGTGCTCCTCCAGAACGGTCCAGGCACCTGAATCTCATCTTCAGGAGCCCGAACATCCTTTCAACCACCGCCCTGGTTCTCTTATGAGCCCTATTGTAGCGCTCCTCAGACACATCAGTTGGGCTACGCAAGGGGGTAATGAGCCAAGGCCGGCTCATGTACCCAGAATCACCTATAAATTTAGAACAGAACATAATTCAAACAGAATACTTAAACTAGTATATTGTTGTATAAATATATTTTTTAAAAACCATAATCCATATTAAAAGTTGTCAGAAACATAAAAAAATTAAAAAAAAATTATATATAAATCTGTATCTAGCCATTTCATCGAAGACATGCTACATATGCGTATTTCTCCTAAACCAAACCTTGTGTAAAATGCTAACTACATGTTTACATTGCATTCTCTATATGAACACTTAAGGTAAGACATGCTACATATCTGCTTTTCAATAAAAATAGACATTAGCAGAAAAATACAATGACAGGGTTAAATTGCATGAGATAATATCTTGCCATTTCATCTAAGACATGCTACATATGCGTATTTCTCCTAAACCAAACCTTGTGTAAAATGCTAACTACATGTTTACATTGCATTCTCTATATGAACACTTAAGGTAAGACATGCTACATATCTGCTTTTCAATAAAAATAGACATTAGCACAAAAATACAATGACAGGGTTAAATTGCATGAGATAATATCTTGCCATTTCATCTAAGACATGCTACATATGCGTATTTCTCCTAAACCAAACCTTGTGTAAAATGCTAACTACATGTTTACATTGCATTCTCTATATGAACACTTAAGGTAAGACATGCTACATATCTGCATTTCAATAAAAATAGACATTAGCAGAAAAAGACAATGACAGGGTTAAATTGCATGAGATAATATCTTGCCATTTCATCTAAGACATGCTACATATGCGTATTTCTCCTAAACCAAACCTTGTGTAAAATGCTAACTACATGTTTACATTGCATTCTCTATATGAACACTTAAGGTAAGACATGCTACATATCTGCTTTTCAATAAAAATAGACATTAGCAGAAAAATACAATGACAGGGTTAAATTGCATGAGATAATATCTTGCCATTTCATCTAAGACATGCTACATATGCGTATTTCTCCTAAACCAAACCTTGTGTAAAATGCTAACTACATGTTTACATTGCATTCTCTATATGAACACTTAAGGTAAGACATGCTACATATCTGCATTTCAATAAAAATAGACATTAGCAGAAAAAGACAATGACAGGGTTAAATTGCATGAGATAATATCTTGCCATTTCATCTAAGACATGCTACATATGCGTATTTCTCCTAAACCAAACCTTGTGTAAAATGCTAACTACATGTTTACATTGCATTCTCTATATGAACACTTAAGGTAAGACATGCTACATATCTGCATTTCAATAAAAATAGACATTAGCGTCGGTAAATAACAAATGGTTAAATTTAATCCTATAGCTGAACATGACGCTAACAGTTAAAAAATACAGGGGCAATTGTCAAAATAATTAACCATGTTGTGCACAAATACTCACCAACGAGATAACCAGGGGGCATTTGTCTTTCCTCAAACTGTCTCCACAGGGACGACAGAGAGAGGATGCGGGCATCATGACAAGCACCTCCAAAATTCGCATACACATGCATAATCCTCATCCGTGCGTCACAAACATACTGCACGTTGAGGCTATGAAAATGTTTGCGATTTCTGAAGGGCAAGTCATCAATTGGAGCACGCAGCGCAATGTGGGTACAATCAATGGCTCCCAAGACATTGGGCAATTGAGCAATATCAAAGAATTCCCGCTTCAGGCGCCTCCAATCACCATCATTCTGTGGGAATCCTATGTATTGCTTACTGATACGTACCATGGCGTTCAGAAAGTTATCAAACACCCCAGAGAATGTACCTTGAGCCAGGCCATGCATGTACAGTTCTCCGGATTGAAAACTCCCGGAGGCCAGGACGTATAGACAGCTTAGCATCTTACTCATGGGGGGAACAGCAGTCCTTATTTGTATACGTGGCTCCAAATGAGGTTTAAGAAGCTCGTAAAGGCCAATGAGCTGTTCGCGATCGAGCCGATACTTATCAAAAACCTCAAAGTCACTCATGTTTTCCAAGGTGGGTCTCACCCTGTAGACACGAGGACCTCGAACCAGACGACCCCTTCGTCTCGGTCTGAGCCGCCGAGGCTGCCTGATTCGACCAACAGCTAGTTCGCCAATAGCACCACCAGCAGCGTCTACCATGTCATCGTCATCCATCTTTCAAAACAGCGTAACAAGGTAAGCACTTGATCTGATGTGGATCACAAGTGATGCATTGGCCATGTTGTTTGGGGGATTTATAGTACAATTAGTCCAATGGTAGTGAGTTTGTAATGATTGCTGATTGTATTCACCTGTTTGTATGTGAGCGGCGCGAATGCTTTCACAGTGGGCGTTTATTTGTTGTTTGCTGAAATGTTAGTTTCAAACAATGATTCTCAATGTGAAAGTGTCAAATATCACACATACAGTGCATGTTTGTAATGTTTGATCATATGTGTAATCAATATTTCTTAAACGCGATCTTATAGTAACAAGCACACGTCCAGGCTAACATGAATGAAAGTGCATAGTTGTGTATAATGTGCATCGAATGTGATCGATCAATGTTGCTGCAATATTGTTTGTAAATGATAAAGGAACATCTGCCATCTGTAGGATTGTATATATAAGTGATTGCCGAGCTGTCAATATTGTACGCGTCCCTTTAAAATCGCAATAATAATTCCGAACTTCCCGTCTGCCATCTGTAGTATTGTATATATAAGTGATTGCCGAGCTGTAAAATATTGTACGCGTCCCTTTCAAATCTCAATAATAATTCCGAACTTCCCGTCTGCCATCTGTAGTATTGTATATATAAGTGATTGCCGAGATGTGAATATTGTACGCGTCCCTTTCAAATCGCACTAATACTGAATAACTTCCGGCTGTCATCTGTAGTATTGTATATATAAGTGATTGCCGAGATGTGAATATTGTACGCGTCCCTTTAAAATCGCAATAATAATTCCGAACTTCCCGTCTGTCATCTGTAGTATTATATATATAAGTGATTGCCGAGCTGTCAATATTGTATGCGTCCCTTTAAAATCGCAATAATAATTCCGAACTTCCCGTCTGCCATCTGTAGTATTGTATATATAAGTGATTGCCGAGCTGTAAAATATTGTACGCGTCCCTTTCAAATCGCAATAATAATTCCGAAATTCCCGTCTGCCATCTGTAGTATTGTATATATAAGTGATTGCCGAGCTGTCAATATTGTATGCGTCCCTTTCAAATCGCACTAATACTGAATAACTTCCGGCTGTCATCTGTAGTATTGTATATATAAGTGATTGCCGAGATGTGAATATTGTACGCGTCCCTTTCAAATCGCAATAATAATTCCGAACTTCCCGTCTGTCATCTGTAGTATTATATATATAAGTGATTGCCGAGCTGTCAATATTGTATGCGTCCCTTTAAAATCGCAATAATAATTCCGAACTTCCCGTCTGCCATCTGTAGTATTGTATATATAAGTGATTGCCGAGCTGTAAAATATTGTACGCGTCCCTTTCAAATCGCAATAATAATTCCGAAATTCCCGTCTGCCATCTGTAGTATTGTATATATAAGTGATTGCCGAGCTGTCAATATTGTATGCGTCCCTTTCAAATCGCACTAATACTGAATAACTTCCGGCTGTCATCTGTAGTATTGTATATATAAGTGATTGCCGAGATGTGAATATTGTACGCGTCCCTTTCAAATCGCACTAATACTGAATAACTTCCGGCTGTCATCTGTAGTATTATATATATAAGTGATTTTCGATCTGACGATATTGTATGCGTCCCATAAAAATTGCACGAATACTGAATAACTTCCGGCTGTCATCTGTAGTATTATATATATAATTGATGTGCGATCTGACAATATTTCTGAATTGTCCCATTGAAATCTCCATAATAATGCTGTTCAAAAGTGTGTTTTACGTATATGTTGTATTGTAGTATTGAGTGTTAAAGTTCCTAAAGGGGCGGTACAGTGGTGAATCTGTGATGTGTATGGTTGAATCTTGTAATGACGTCATGATATTATTAACCTGCCTATGTAGTTGTGAAATCCTCATTGTGTTGTTGTATTGTGCTACATTGTTATTGTGTGCTGAATAAAATCTAAATGTGTGCTTTGTGGTTGCGTGATGGGTGATGCGTGTTATGTACATGTACGTATATATTGTGATTGTGTCCCACATATGCTGACTTCTATATAGCGGTCTGGCATTGTTGTTCCTTCCCATAAAGTGACATCTGTAATCTGGTGTAATGATGTTCTTGTTGTACGTAATTCCTAATGGTTTCTGGTGATGGAATCATGATGTTAAAAGTACAGTAAAATCCATATGTTGTGTTTTGTGATTCCTCGAGAGAATGTAATGTGTTTTTCCCCCATCATTTGAATGCACATGTATGATTGAATGTTAAAAGTAATGTATGTGCATCCATGAGTGATCATGTGTTAAGCCTATGTAGATATGCAGTTGCTGCAAGCATATGAGTTGAATAACAGAAATGCAATAATAAAGGTAAATGAGAGATGTTTCCCATTGTGTAGTGTTTGTGAATCCAGAAATGTGTATTGAATTTTATTTTAATTGTAAATGTAATTTTATTGAAATAATAATGTGTTACTAGTGATGGGGATTTGTAGTTGATGTAATCTAAAAGTGTTAAAAATATTTATGGTGTGGTGAATATTTAATATTAAAAAACATAAATCCACCATAGGGAAATAGTCATTTCTTGATCTATTTATCATAGCTGTGTCTAACGCATAAAAGCATGTATTTTCTAGCGCTGGTATTTGGAGTTTTTCAGTCTACGCTATTTGCGTGCGTTAGGGAAATGAGGGTTTCGCGTGCACGAGCACGTCTTCCCAATAGAAGTCAATGGAGGCTCCAAAGATTTCTATATTTTTTTTTCTAAGACTGGTTTTCCTCGTAAAGTGAGTGACGTCATGAGCTTGTGTGAAAAAGTAACTAAATCGTGTTCTTTTTGTAATAAATAAATATTTTGTGTATGTAATGTGGTGTATATTGTTTGTATGCATCGATGAGTGTATGTTTGTGATAATGTTATTCGTTAGATGTAGGTATATGAGGGTCTTTTCCCGTATGTCCATGTAAGTCAATGGGAAAATGGATTTGTGTGGATTTTTTTCAAACACCCGAGATCTCGCAACTTTAATCCTTTGTATTTTTAAGAAAAAATAAAAATTCCGAAAAATAAAGATAGTGTTGTGTTTGTATGAGTGTAAGTGTACTTTGTGTAATATTTGTTTTGTGATTCGTGGATGTTTTTTTGTGCGGTATATGTTTACTACTGGGTCTGAGGTGGCGGTAGAAAGTTGAGCGTTAGGTGTATTTTGAGTCGCGGTAAATAAACTCTAAATACCGGAGTGCGTAAAAAACCCGCGTTAGGAGCCTCTAACGCTGGTTTTGACGGCTACCGCCGAACTCTAAATCTAGGCCTTAGGATTTATATTTATTTTACAGGCAACTTTGTTTTTATTTTAACTAGGTACAATAGCTATTAAATAGTTATTTACTATTTAATAGCTACCTAGTTAAAATAATTACAAAATTACATGTAAAATAAATCCTAACCTAAGTTACAATTAAAACTAACACTACACTATCAATAAATTAATTAACTAAACTATCTACAATTATCTACAATTAAATCAACTAAACTAAATTACAAAAACAAACAGACACTAAATTACAAAAAAAAAAAGATTACAAGAATTTTAAACTAATTACACCTACTCTAAGCCCCCTAAAAAAATAACAAAGCCCCCCAAAGTAAAAAAATGCCCTACCCTATTCTAAAATAAAAGCTAACAGCTTTTTTACCTTACCAGCCCTTAAAAGGGCCTTTTGCTGGGCATGCCCCAAAGAAAACAGCTCTTTTTCATTTAAATAAACATACAATACCCCCCCAACATTACAACCCACCACCCACATACCCCTAATCTAACCCAAACACCCCTTAAAAAAACCTAACGCTAAGCCCCTGAAGATCTCCCTACCTTATCTTCACCACGCCGGGTATCACCGATCCGTCCAGAAGAGGGTCCGAAGTCTTCATCCTATCCGGCAAGAAGAGGTCCAGAAGAGGGTCCGAAGTCTTCATCCTATCCGGCAAGAAGAGGGCATCCAGACCGGTAGACATGTTCATCCAGGCAGCGTCTTCTATCTTCATCCAGCGTCTTCTATCTTTATCAAGCTCCGTATGGAGCTTGAAGGGCCGTGTTTCTGGCGAGTCTTCATAACCCTGTCCGCCTGCTCTGAGCAGGCGGACAGGAATCACCGGAAATCAACCCAATCGAATACGATTGGGTTGATTGACAGCTCCCTGCTGGCGGCCGATTGGCCACGAGTCAGCAGGGGGCGGCGTTGCACCAGCAGCTCTTGTGAGCTGCTGGTGCAATGTTAAATGCGGAGAGCGTATTGCTCTCCGCATTTAGCGAGGTCTTGCAGACCTGATCCGCAGTGTCGGATCAGGTCCGCAAGCCCTTTGATAAATGGGCCCCTTAATATTTTACTGACAATAAGAACATCTTGCACATGTAGACAGACAGATAGATAAATGATAGATAGATAAATAGATATTATAGCTGACTTTAAATCTAAACTTAGGAATATCAAGTTGTTTACTAGTCAGCTGCTGACTTGCAATAATATAGATTTATACTTTTATAGTAGGTGTGGACCTGTACCTGTTCTATACTTTAAATTTAGTATCAATAGCCCTAATTGTACAAAAATAAGTGATTTGAAATCTTATTCAGCCTTGTTTTATAACCAATATAATCAATGCCACAGCAGTCAATGGGTTCATCTTAAAACAGAGCCAATTCTGTGTAACAGAACTGTGTAACAGTAATTGGTTGCATTAAAATTAAAGGGACAGTCAAGTCCAAAAAAAACTTTCAGGTTTCAAATAGGGCATGTAATTTTAAACAACTTTCCAATTTACTTTTATCACAAATTGTGCTTTGTTCTTTTGGTATTCTCAGTTGAAAGCTAGACCTAGGAAAGCTCATATGATAATTTCTAAGCCCTTGAAGGCCACCTCTAATCACATGCTTTTGTATTTGCTTTTCACAGCAGGAGAGAGCTAGGTCATGTGAGCCATATAGATAACATTGTGATCACGCCCGTGGATTGTGGTAGACACTGCACTAATTGGCTAAAATGAAAGTCAATAGATAATAAATAAAATGTCATGTGATCAGGGGGTTGTCAGAAGATGCTTAGATACAAGGTAATCACAGAGGTAAAAAGTATATTAATATAACTGTGTTGGTTGTGCAAAACTGGGGAATGGGTAATAAAGGGATTATCTATCTTTTAAAACAACAACAATTCTGGTGTTGACTGTCCCTTTAATCAGTGAACTATAGCTTTTATTTTTAAAGCCAATAGTTTTCCGAAAAAAAAAAGACAAACCCAAGTTGAAGCAGGTTAGTTTGACCTACAAGGATGAAGCATCTAGCTGAGCTGAGAAACGCGTGGCAATCTGTTGTCAATATTGCTTGTATATACCTTGGGTAATGTCTATACCCATTGGTTTTTATTATCACTTTTAATAAAATATATATTGTATTTTTTGGAAGCCTGAGCTTTATTCGTCCTTCCCAGTACCTGGTCCTCTACATCCGTCTTGTGGATCAGTTTGCTGGGACTCTGTGAGTTTATATGGTGCTGCTTCCTTTGTGAATATAACCACACTATAAGACCCTTTGTTCTTCATCACAGCTCCAGGCAGCTTAACTATGTAATTAATTTTGCTTATTTTTGAAAATTATTTTAAAATACTTGCCAGCAAGTTTTTTTGTTTTTTTTTAAATAGTTTTTATTGAGGTCAGAATTTTGGCATACAAAGAAAATATGATAACATTGCATATTATTGCCTGGTTGCATTCCAAAAAAAAGAAAAGACTTATGGAAAGATACATCATATAAAGTACATATTAATAGAACATATGCAATTAGCAATATCCGCTATATCAATAGAGCATGGTATGGATTACATGTAACAAACAACGTCTATTATCTGTATGCTATAAGGTTCTGGTAAGAAACAGACGCCGCAGAGGGAAAAGAAAAGGAAAACACGTTAAAGTACATCTTTTGGTACATAAAAAATTAATATCCTTGCGTAGTCACATTTCTCCAGGACACAAAGTAAGGTACATCCTATGAATTACATATTAAAAAGGCATATGCAATTAGCAACATCTGCTACATCAAGGAACATAAAGTAGAGTTTAAAGTAATAGTTTTGTATACAGTAAATGATGTCTGTCATTTATATGATATAAAGCTCTGCGATTGAACATTTGCCAAAAAAGGAAAGAGAAACACATGCCACTAGTCATCAAAGCCTTCTATGGAGAACAGAAGGCCACTCTTGGACCTCATATTTTATAGGGTAATAACATGGGCCGAAGGCTATATTAAAGAAAGGAGACCACTTGTGGATCTCATTATTTAGACCTCAGGTATATTTTCCATTAACTTAAATAGTATGTTAACATATGCAGGTATGGTACAATATAAAAAATGTGGTAGATGAGTTAGAAGGTAATAATTCAGGTAGGTTACGGCATAGGCAAGATAAGCCATATAGTTAAACCTCCCAAGTTAGGAGGTGTATCATAGGGGGGGAGGTGGTAAATTAAATAATGAACATATTGGAACTTAGATGTGGCTTCCATCAAATATATACTGTTTTGGAACAAGGGTATATCTCTTATGAGCAGACTGAACCCTGGCCTATAGAAGATGAAAACATATAAGTTGACATGCAAATATATGAACCTCAAAATGCTAGTTCTCTGAGCAGTATTCAAAACAAGGACCAGCCTCATTTTATGCATTAAAGCCTAGCAACCTCTTAAATATGAATAGGGATTCTAGGAAAAAATCTAGTGTTTAGCTATATGAATGCCAAAGCAAAAAATAAACTTGCCACGAGGCAAGGGCCCTTTGCCCAGCGGCAATAAATGTCTTGCCAGCAAGTTTTAAACATTTTTTTTATGCAAACTATTTTAAATTTATTATCCCTTTTAGGATATGCACATATCTCAACCTCTTTTTTTGGCACTTTAATGGAGCAAGAAAAGTGGGGGGGGGAAAGATAACACACTACTCACATGCAAAACTGATTGCATCTTCTCAAGTGCGCTAACCTGTCATGAAAATATGAATATTCACATTCCAACGTTCTTCACATAGAATATATGTTCTATTTATGAATAAATACATTTTTCTACATATATCTGATGGTATTTTGGTACAATATATATTTATAATGATACTACTTATATATAGTTATGGATATATACAGATATATATAGGAATATCTATTTATAAATGCTTAGAACATATTCTGCTGTGTGCAGAATATTGGAATGTGAAATATTTACTGTAAATACACAGTATAACACTATTGAATATGAATATTGCATAAATATTAATTTACATATATGTATAAATATAAATATAAATATATATTAACCATTGCAATAGTTATTCTTCATACTTGTATGTAACTCACTATCTATCTTATTGCTAATAACCATTGCATAACCATTGCAATAGTTATTCTTCATACTTGTATGTAACTCACTATCTATCTTATTGCTAATAACCATTGCAATAGCTATTCTTCATACTTGTATGTAATTCTTTGTAATTGTTGCTATACTGCCTTTATTGTTGCTCCTGAAATCTTTACAAAGCACCTATCACTACTTAGATCCCTAAAAATGTATCTGTCCGGTAATTATCCCTTGTATTGACTTGGGTACCGTGTACAGCTTGGGTGTAGCAGTGTACTAGGTGTCTTTGGATTGTATTTTTGCCAATATTATGATTATGATGTGCACTACTTCAGGGTTTTAATTGGCCACATGTACTATATTGTTTGTTCAACATACTTTACTTTGTGTTGCTAACATATACCCGAGGCCAGCGCACAACTGGCCTCTTGCTATGTTTGGACAGTTAGGATTTACTTCTTTCTGTACTATTAATAAATTATTTTTTGTTCTCTGTGATTGTACTGGTCAGAGATTCATTCCATTTGTTTAATTTAGCTACACTTTTGAGCTATTTTTATAAAAAAGAGTGCTTGATTCCCTATCTATACAGGGCCTTAGGACATGTTTGATGGTCCTTGTTCTCCTCTTGTAATTTGTTGAAGAATAATTTTTTATAGGGTCTGCACCACATTAAAATTATAATCTAACATAACATTAATGTTTTCTAAATTTTGATAATTTTTTCCATGGAAAAAGACACATTTATAGTAGCCATTTGTCCTGTACCCTTTTTGGTTTTATAAATATATATATATATATATATATATATATATATATATATATATATATATATACAGTGCTTTTTAGTAAAAGAAAATGTGCCAGTACTCAAAAAAAAAAGATGCCAGTACTCATTGATTTTTGATTGATATATTCTACTCAGTAACTTTGAGAAAAGCAAAGGGATAAGGTTATTTACCATGTTTGATGTATTTTGCTTCCCCTATTATGAAAACTGGAGTATTACAAGATGATTACAAATATTACCTCTTAGGTGGAGGTACTTAGTACCGGTGAGTACCCCCATAAAAAAGCCCTGTATATATATATATATATATATACAGGGAGTGCAGAATTATTAGGCAAGTTGTATTTTTGAGGATTAATTTTATTATTGAACAACAACCATGTTCTCAATGAACCCAAAAAACTCATTAATATCAAAGCTGAATAGTTTTGGAAGTAGTTTTTAGTTTGTTTTTAGTTTTAGCTATTTTAGGGGGATATCTGTGTGTGCAGGTGACTATTACTGTGCATAATTATTAGGCAACTTAACAAAAAACAAATATATACCCATTTCAATTATTTATTTTTACCAGTGAAACCAATATAACATCTCAACATTCACAAATATACATTTCTGACATTCAAAAACAAAAAAAAAACAAATCAGTGACCAATATAGCCACCTTTCTTTGCAAGGACACTCAAAAGCCTGCCATCCATGGATTCTGTCAGTGTTTTGATCTGTTCACCATCAACATTGCGTGCAGCAGCAACCACAGCCTCCCAGACACTGTTCAGAGAGGTGTACTGTTTTCCCTCCTTGTAAATCTCACATTTGATGATGGACCACAGGTTCTCAATGGGGTTCAGATCAGGTGAACAAGGAAGCCATTCATTAGATTTTCTTCTTTTATACCCTTTCTTGCCAGCCACGCTGTGGAGTACTTGGACGCGTGTGATGGAGCATTGTCCTGCATGAAAATCATGTTTTTCTTGAAGGATGCAGACTTCTTCCTGTACCACTGCTTGAAGAAGGTGTCTTCCAGAAACTGGCAGTAGGACTGGGAGTTGAGCTTCACTCCATCCTCAACCCGAAAAGGCCCCACAAGCTCATCTTTGATGATACCAGCCCAAACCAGTACTCCACCTCCACCTTGCTGGCGTCTGAGTCGGACTGGAGCTCTCTGCCCTTTACCAATCCAGCCACAGGCCCATCCATCTGGCCCATCAAGACTCACTCTTATTTCATCAGTCCATAAAACCTTAGAAAAATCAGTCTTGAGATATTTCTTGGCCCAGTCTTGATGTTTCAGCTTGTGTGTCTTGTTCAGTGGTGGTCGTCTTTCAGCCTTTCTTACCTTGGCCATGTCTCTGAGTATTGCACACCTTGTGCTTTTGGGCACTCCAGTGATGTTGCAGCTCTGAAATATGGCCAAACTGGTGGCAAGTGGCATCTTGGCAGCTGCACGCTTGACTTTTCTCAGTTCATGGGCAGTTATTTTGCGCCTTGGTTTTTCCACACGCTTCTTGCGACCCTGTTGACTATTTTGAATGAAACGCTTGATTGTTCGATGATCACACTTCAGAAGCTTTGCAATTTTAAGAGTGCTGCATCCCTCTGCAATATATCTCACTATTTTTGACTTTTCTGAGCCTGTCAAGTCCTTCTTTTGACCCATTTTGCCAAAGGAAAAGAAGTTGCCTAATAATTATGCACACCTGATATAGGGTGTTGATGTCATTAGACCACACCCCTTCTCATTACAGAGATGCACATCACCTAATATGCTTAATTGGTAGTAGGCTTTCGAGCCTATACAGCTTGGAGTAAGACAACATGCATAAAGAGGATGATGTGGTCAAAATACTCATTTGCCTAATAATTCTGCACTCCCTGTATATATATATATATATAGGCAAAGGAAAGAAAAGTCCGGAGGCGGTGTCGATGGTAATTAAAAGTCAATATTTTATTCCAAAAGTTAAAAGCAGTAGTTTCCAAAAAGTGCTTAGTTAGACGGTGTACCCAGTCTAACGCGTTTCAGCCGTGCAGGCCGTACTCATAGACTGATGGAGGACACCGTGCTTACAGACAATATATACAGGTGCATATTATTCAATTAATTAAATCAACCAATTAAAAACTGTAATTCCTAACAAGCACAAAAGGGATTTTATTAACTCTATCATAACATTCTTATAAAGCAATAGTGTCAAGAAATAGTATTTAAATTACTAGGAAATGTTTTGAAAAACTACTTATGACCACTTGGATTTTGTGTAATTCTAGATTGTGAAACCCTTGTTTGTCTGACTATAGTTTCTTAGATAGTGCGCCAACATAAATTTAAAAAGAATATATGCATAAATGCTCATACAAAAGGTTACTTAGAATAAACTTAGTATTCTTATCTGATATATGATATAACAACTTGTTTATGTTTTTACCTATGTATGCATAACATAATTGGTACTGGTAAATAGATATACATTCTATTTTATTAACCCTTATGACATAAGACATTCAATTTCTATAAAGATTTTATAATTATCATTAGAATACTAACTAATAATATAGATTATGTATGGACTCATAAGGAGGACACCTTATTTAACAAATGTTGTTATTGCCAAAAATTGACCAAATCAAATCTGGAGTTAAAACCTAGAGGTATTTTTGTTTTTAAGCACCAAATCCAATATACCTCTCTTTTGCTTAAGATTTTATCTAGATCTCCTCCTCTAGGTGATAAAGATACTTTTTCTACAATTGTCCATTTAAGTGCTTCAGTATTACATTGTGTGCATTCTATAAGGTATACTACTCCCTTGGTTCTACAGTTTACATGAGTGTTGATATCATAACTATTGCCTGTAACTGAGGAAGTAAAAGTTTTGCCTGTGTTAGCATGTTTGCAAGATATGCAGTCCTTAAAGCTGCACTTGT
Organism: Bombina bombina; assembly: GCF_027579735.1. Taxonomy (NCBI): domain Eukaryota; kingdom Metazoa; phylum Chordata; class Amphibia; order Anura; family Bombinatoridae; genus Bombina; species Bombina bombina. The sequence goes on along the minus strand of NC_069507.1, from coordinate 79,028,407 downwards.
GTAATCCCTTAACTTCTAACCAAGTTGATTGTTTAGTAATGGCTTTAGGTACAGACAGGGAAATAATGTTCCCTAATGTTTTGCCTCTACGGTAAACAAATTTTACCTGTTTCTGTAAGTTAGTGTCAAAGCATTCTTCCACAGTAAGCATCGGTAGATGTTTCTTGATAATGTCACATATTTTATAAAATTGATTTAAATATTGTGTTATAAATTGTATATTGAAATCTCCCTTTTGAGTGACTTCTCTTTTTGATTTTGCGGTTGTCTTATCCTGTAAAAGTGTATCTCTATCTATTTTTGAAACAGAAAGTTTAGCATTCCTTATAGTGGTATTATTGTAACCTCTTTCTTTTAGATCTTGGTTTAATTTTCTGGCTTCCTCTTCATAGATCTTATTGTCATTGCAGTTCCTCTTGAACCTCAAGTATTGACCCTTCGCTATGGCCTTATATATATATATATATATATATATATATATATATATATATATATATATATATATATATATATATATATATATACTGTATATATATTCCACAAAACAGATGCACTCACAGGTCTTTATTCAAAGTGTTCAGAAATTTAATGAAACATTTTCGAGGAAAGCTTCCCCTTCATTAGCATAACAACCAAGGGATAAATCCACACTTAAATACAGAAAGTGTAATAAGCAAAAATGATTACAAACCTGTGTATCACTCAATAGCGCCAAAATACCGTGTTGGAACGCAAACCTTGCATTCCAGTGCACTCTAAACCAGAAGTAGACAGTACAAACGTGACTTCCGGTGTATACTTATCTCTAATGCATAGATTTCTGCATATTTCTATTATATTACAGTTACGCTCATAAACCTAGATAAGCATACAACTGCATCCTGTGATAGATATTACACATGTGCGATTCGGTTCGGTCCGAATTGAAATTCAGACGAATTTTGCCAAATTCGGAATTTGGATCGATTTGAATTTCTGAATTGCGGCACTGCCGAATTTACCGAATAAATCCGAATCAATTTGAATTTATTCGGATGGATTCGGATGGCCATGTATTACACTAGTATTGTACAGTATACTAGTGTAATACACAGCACATCCCACTTAACAGTGCCGAAATTCCGAAAATCCGAATCGATTCGAGCCGAATCGAACCAAATTTAACCGAACCGAACAGAATTTCACACGAATCCGAAAGAATCCGAATGAATCCGAAACAAATTCATTCGATTTCTTCCGAATTAGAATCGATCCGAACCGAAATTTTAATCGGTCCGAATCGATCCGAACCGAATTTTTCGCGGCTGCACATGTCTAATAGATATATTCCTGTCTTATTACAACAAACACATGAGTGCCTTCGTGTTTTAAATTGTTACCTCTCATAATGTCACCAGACTATTTATTAGTCCCCTCTGTGCAAACTTGTATCCAACATAGATATACCACATCTATTATAAGTGCATATATCTCTGTGTTGCCAATACCTATATCTCCGTACTGACTATGTTCGTTACTCTGCTGGAACGCAAAACCTGCGTTCCATTGTGAAAAGAAACCGGAAGTGGTCATCAATATTTCACTTCCTGTGTATGGATGTTTCAATGAACAGTAATCAAGTAAAGCACCCTTATTATCTAGATGCTATCCAACCCTCATGTTGCTACTGTGCATCTTGCGCCCCAGAATGCCTTTAGCCAACCTTAAAAACCGTGTAACACAGTATATAAATAAGTAGTGCATACAATACACTTAAACCGTTATGGGGGGCAGCTGTCTGTAAATTTGCCTTTTTGTTTCCCCATTATCAGCAGCATACTATGACAGATCACATCCACCCATGTAATGCCGTTGTCAGTGGCTATGTTCCCCCTCAAGAAGTGGGGGGGACAAAGCTTTCCTGACTAGTGAGTAAAGTGTAACTGTGGTATATAGTTCCTATGCCTATCCTCATAGCCCTAACCCATGTTTAAAGGCATGTATCTCTGGTGGCATACCTGGGAGAATAAAAAGATAAAGAAAATTAAAAGAAAAATGTAAGACAAATTTTAAAAAGAAATTCTGATTGCTAAATATAAAGATACTTCTGTTGCATTAGTTGTAATCCTATGTTTATATATATATATATATATATATATATATATATGTGTGTGTGTGTGTGTGTGTGTGTGTGTGTGTGTATACATATGTATTTATGTGTTTATATGTGTATATATGTCTGTAAATACATATATCCACGTATAATAAATACATATGTACACACATATATACACACACACACACATATATATATATATATATATATATATATATATATATATATATATATATATATATAAACATAGGATTACAACTAATGCAACAGAAGTGTGTGTGTTTGTGTGTGTGTATTTATTTATTTTATTTATTTATTTATAAAATATTTTACCAGGATGGATACATTGAGATTTCTCTTTCAAGTATGTCCTGGGTCTATAAAACATTGGATTGATACAATAGGGTACAATAAAATACAAAAACAATATTAATACATAATATATGCAAAATTTAACATAGAACAGGTAGGAAATATATAATCAACCATGACAGGTGCATTCTATTTTGAGATATGTAGAGAGGGATCTCTTAAAGGATATTAGGCATGGGGAAGGTTTGAAAGTGTGCGGGAGGTTGTTCCATAATTGTGGTGCTCTGTAGGAAAAGGAGGATCCAGCTGCTTTCTTTTTGTATTGAGGCACGCTAAATAATGTGCTGGAACTGGATCGGAGGTTATAGGAGATGGGAATAGCCGGGGAGAGTATTCTGCTCAGGTAGGGTGGGAGCTTCCCAGAAACACAAGGCAGGAAAGATGAAGGGTGCGTCTGGATTCCAGCGACAGCCAGTTTAGTTCTTTTAGCATGTCACAATGGTGGGTCCTGTAGTTACATTGTAGCACAAAGCGGCAGAATGAGTTATACAATGTATTAAGTTTATTAAGGTGAGTTTGCGGTGCAGGTGCATATACTACATCCCCATAATCAATAATTGGCATCAGCATTTGTACAATCTTTTCCTTTACAGTAGGGCTTAGACAGGATTTGTTTTTCTACGTGGAGGCCAAAAGATAGATTGGGGTCTAACAGCATACCCAAGTGGACTGCGGTCAGTGTGCAATTTGATTTTGTTTTGATGCATAGATGGGAATTTTGTTGTCTGTGTAATTTAGGTACCGTTCCAAAGATCATTGTGACAGCTAAGACATGTATTAAGACATGTATATGTATGTATCTCTATGTTAAAGACCTTTGCAGCTTTTTTTCTAACACCTGAAACTTTGTATCTTTGAGCCCTTATAACATTTATATGCAATGTTTTTTTTATAATAATATTTATTAGATACAGTTATTATGAGTGTAACCGTACTTTTCAATGCATTTTTTATGTGTTTTGTGACACATTTTATTCTAGCGTTTAACAGTTTACCAGAGCTCAGAGGTTGCGCTATCCTGACGAGGATTAAATTTAATTGCGCTCAAGCAGTTACGTTTACTTTCAACTTATAATACGTGCACTACATCTGATGCACTCAAACAGCTACGATAAACCCGATATTGCTTGCATGTAACTGTTAGCGTGCCACTTGTAATCTTGCCCTAAATTATGATGCTGACTTTTTTGTTTTGTTCAAATCATCATTTCACTTACATTTGCTGCAGCTTTAATGCCTAGAATGTTTCTGGCTAGAGTTTTAATCTTTTAAAATGAGTCATTCACTTTCTTTAAGTGGTGGTCCTTATTGGATATCAAGCTTTTATCACTAAAACAAGGAAGGCAAAAAGCACAAAATTCATTTTTTTTAATACAAGCCGCTCTCAAACATCTCCCTACTAACTTTTCTATTGATTGTCAAGCCTTTGACCTGTTAAAACCTTTGGAGATAAAAGTGTACAATATGTCCAATGACGTGCTGTCATCTTTTGCCTGATTTTTCTCTGATCTCTTCTCTCTGATTAAACCACACTTTTTATACATCGACTTTCAGATGATGATGATGAATCACTTGATAAGAACTATGCAATTTCTACAACTAAGTCAAGAACACATTGTACCATTCAAATTTCCAGTGAAAAGAAAATAAACAAAACAATCTGAATTCAGTGTTTACTAATTTTGCCATTAGTGTATTTTTATTACTACTAATAATAATAATAATAATGTAATTATTTATAAAACACCTAAAGTTTTTGTTAATAAACAAAGCTCAGACAAATTAATAGTGTATCATTATCTATTTTTTGTATAAATTAATATACGGACAAATATAATGAATGCTCTATTTAAAATATACATTAAAGGGGTATGAAACCCTGAAATTTTCATTTGCAATTTAGACAGAGAATACATTACTAAAAAAGTTTACAATTTACTTCTATTATCCAATTTGCTTTGTTCCTATGGCATTCTTTGTTAAAGGGACATTAACACACACACTTGATTACACTTGATTTTTCTTTGCATAAATGTTTTGTAGATGATCCATTTATATAGCACATACAGGTTTGTTTTTTTTTGTTTTTTTTAAATGTATAGTTTTGCTTATTTTTAAATCACGTTTTGATTTTCAGACTCCTAACCAAGCCCCAAAGTTTTAGGAGAATACCGAGGTATACCTACTCCAGCTTGCTCCTGTTTGTGTAAAGGGTCTTTTTATATGCAGAGGAAGGGGGAGGGGGGAGGGTCTGTTTTTCCCACTTGCAGTGGGTGTTCCAACTACCTTTTTAACAGAGCTAAACTGGGAGCTTCTAAGTAAGTTTTTAAACCATTTTATACTGGATTTTTATATCAGTATCTGTGCATCTTATTCTTTATAGTAGTGTCTATTACATGCAGTTATATGAAAATGAGTGTATACTGTCCCGTTAAAGAAATACCTAGATAGGTGTCTTGAGCGCTACATGGATGGAATTAGTGCTGCCATTTAGTGCTCCACACACGTGCACAATTCTAAGCTTACCTCTTTGCTTTTCAAAAACTGATACCAAGAGAAGAAATAAAATGTAATAAAAAATAAATGATAAAGTTATTTAAAATTGCAGATTGAATTATGAAAGAACATGTTTGAGTTTCATGTCCCTTTAACTCTATGAATGCATCACTATCTAGATAAATTGTCCATATGTTCTTATTGTATTCTGATTGTTTTCTAAAAATATAGAATATTTATGAAGGGAATGAACAAATCCAAGGTTCAAAGCATTGTTCACAGAAAAGGCACAAGGCCAGAACAAGTCGGGGTCTGATGTTGGGGGAAGTAGGTTCAGAAGTGATCTTACAGTAACATTTTTACAGACAGAGTGACTGATTCAATGAATATACTTCCAGTCATGTAGGTAGGGAAAAATACTTTGAAGGAATTCAAGAATCCTTAGGATGTGCTTAAAGGGACACTCAATTCAAAATACACTTTTTATGATTCAGACAGAGCATGCAGTTTTAAGACACTTTCCAATTTACTTCCATTATCCCATTTTGCACAGTCTTTTTATATTCACACGTTCTGGGGAATAAGTTCTTACTGAGCATGTGCACAAGCTTGCAGAGTATACATATACTAACTTGTGATTGGCTGATGTCTGTCACATAATACAGGGGGATGGAAAATGAGAGAAAAAAATTAAATTCTCTGAATAAAATCTACTGCTTATTTGAAATTCAGAGATTGAGGCCGATTTATCAAATCTCTGTCGGATCAGGTCCGACAGACATCGCTGAATGCGGAGAGCAATACACTCTCTGTATTCAGCATTGCACCAGCAGCTCACAAGAGATGCTGGTGCAACGCCACCCCTGCAGACTTGCGGCCAATCTGCCGCCAGCAGGGAGGTGTCAATCAACCCGATCGTACTTGATCGGGTTGAATTGTGGCGATGTGTGTCCGCCACAATTCAACCCGATCAAGCATTCTTTAGACCGCTGCTTCCTAACTGCTGTTTCTGGCAAGTCTGAAGACTCAGAAAAAATGTAGAGAAAAATATGGATATAACAGAGCACTCAAATAGTACTAATAGTAAATAGTTCTGTATGATGAGTTTGCAGGATTGGTTGTAATATATAAAACTTAACTTTTAATATATATTGAAATTAAAATAAATTGTGACAAACATTCACACAAATAAGTGTATATAAAAGCATTTAAAATAAATGATAAATGCTGAGATGCCGGTTTGTGACTATCTATTGTGTGTTAAGTGGGTAGGTCTGGCAAGGAAGCACCATAATATGCTCACGGATTGCACGATTGCTAGTCTAAAAAGAGGATTGACCTCACACAAAATTAACTGACTGGTGCAATACTGGAGCAGTGCTGTCTCTGTCAGAATCCCACACTATTGAATATACACAAATTAAGTTAAATACAAGCTCATACAATTGTACTGGTTTGTAATGAGCCTGGACATAAATCGATGTCCAGAAATGATTACCAACGAAATAGCTTGTAAGTAAATGTCTCAAAAAATTAAGGGTTTAACACACTAACTAATAAATTCTCAGCATTTATCAGAGCGCCTGATGCGCATTTCGCCACGTCCGTGGCTTTCTCAAAGGCTAACCCGTCCTGCCTCATTCTCAGGGTTTAAGTATTACTTGGAACCAATCATAGGTGAGTATTCATACACACCCCTAAGTGCTGGCCAATCACCTTAAGTCTGTCCTATTGGTCGATCGTATGTCACATGACTTTGTAATAACAAAGAGGCGTGATTCCTCACGCCGGTGTCAACATGAATGAATGTAAACACTCAGGCGCATTTAATCAGAGGAATATTAGTGTTGCATTGTTAATAATGAATTGTATATATTCTCCAGTATGGTTAGATAAGCGTCTAGCACGTCTGTACCCCCGCCATCAATATTTGCATTACTATTCTCTGTTATCATGATTATTTATATAATCAGACTTATAGGGTCATATGATCAATTGTGTAGTTGGGTCTACTATGGAGTTATGGACAGCGAGTCGTCCCATCCTAACTTAAAGGAAAATATATATACCCCAATGACAATTCCTCAGAGTATGTCCACAGTTGATAATTTATCTGTCATAAACTCGCCAGAAACACGGGCCCACAAGCTTCGTTTGGAGCTTGATAAATGGGCCCCTAGGTGATAAATCATTGTCTTTTTATTATGCACTTGTTAATTATGCAATTCTACTGCATTGAGTGGTCCTTTAAGGTTATCCTACAGCTTTTTGACACATCAAATGATCAACAAACTTGCAAAATGTATTTTGACTCACCAGTGATAATGCAGGTTATTTATTGCTTTGGTTTTTTTTACAGAAACAGTTGACTTTCATCCAAAACTACTTGACATTATGAGCTAGATTACAAGTGGAGCGTTAATTAACACTCCCGCACAAGCGTTAATTGCTCTAGAAGTAAGCTCGTATTATGAGTTAAAAGCAAACTATTTTTGGTTGCGCAATAACCTGATGAGCGCATACATTTGAGCTTACTCTGTCGCATGCACATTCACGTATTCCCCCATAGAAGTAAATAGAGAAAAAAAAGTGGGAAAAGTAAACACCCCACTCTTGCGCAAACCAGATCGCAGATTCTCATGTGCGCTAACCCGACATGAAAATATGAATATTTCACATTCCAATGTTCTTAACATAGAAGAATATGTTCTATTTAGTCATAAATAAATATTTCTACATATATCTGATGATATTTTGGTACAAAATATATTTATTCCTATATTATTGAGAGGCCGAAACGTACGTCTGGGGTTGTTGTTTGTCTTGTTCAGAGAAGAATTGCCTGGTATTTCGGCACTGGACTGTCATTGGGCAGGATCAGACTGATATGCTACAGGATATTTTTTCTCTGTGAAAAGGCATAGGGGCATATGTATCAAGCTCTGTATGGAGCTTGATGCCCCGTGTTTCTGGCGAGCCTGCAGACTCGCCAGAAACACAAGTTATGAAGCAGCGGTCACAAAGACCGCTGCTCCATAACCTGTCCGCCTGCTCTGAGCAGGCGGACAGACATCGCCGGAAATCAACCCAATCGAGTATGATCGGGTTGATTGACACCCCCCTGCTGGCGGCCCATTGGCCGCGAGTCTGCAGGGGGCGGTGTTGCACTTGTGAGCTGCTGGTGCAATGCTGAATACGGCGAGCGTATTCAGCGATGTCTGTCGGACCTGATCCGCACTGTCGGATCAGGTCCGACAGACATTGATAACTAGGGGCCATAGTGTGCAAAAAGAGACTGCACCCTGAGTGGCACTGGCCTTGTGGACAAGCACAGAAGTTTTTCTAGCTATTGTTCTGTCTCAGTGAGTGCGTCTCTCTATTTTCTTGATTATATATAGGTACAGATATATATATATATATATATATATATACAGTATATGTATTTATAAATACATAGAACATATTCTGCTGTGTGCAGAACATTGGGATGTCAAATAATTACAGTAAGTTCACAGTTAAATTATTTATTAAATATGAATATTGCATAAATATGTTTTTATATCTACTTTACAGCAAAGAGCTCCAATGCACACACACACATACAGCATATATTTCTATATGTGTGTATGTGTTTACATATGCATTTATGTGCTTATATGTGTAAATATATCTGTAAAAACATATATACACATATAAATACATAAAACATATGTATACCTTTATAGACATATATATATATATATATATATATATATATATATATACACACACATCTCTAGACATTTATATGTATTTCTGTCTGTATCTCTGTTAAAGCCCTTTGCCTGCCTTTTTTTCTCTAATACATGAGATCTCATATCTTTGAGCCTTTACAACTTTTGTGTGCAATATTTTTTTGAATACGTTTTATTAGATTTTGTTAGTAGGAGTATAACTGTACTATTTAATGTATTTTTGTTATGTTTTGTGACACACTTGTTTTGCGAAGCAGTTAAATAGAGCTCTGAAGTCACGGTAATCATTCTTGCGATTGAGCTCAAGCGACCGCGTTTACTTTCAACTCTTAATACAAGCGATAAGCTGGCGTGCAAACTTTATTTTATTCGGCCTACGATTAGCTTTTTTTTTTTTTTTTTTTTTTTTTAAACAGTTTCCCAAGTTCCCATGAGATTGAATAAGAAATGCATCCATTGTTTTTACTATTTATTAAAGAGTATATCTATTGTATCTATTCAATATAAAAGTAGACATACAGGGCTCATCTATTAATAATCAAATACAGCTGCTTAAAAGCACTTGCATGTTTACGTTTACCCATTTGTTTTTATTCCATACCTTTGACCGCCACGTGGTAATAACCAAATAATGTTTCTTAAAGGGACAGTCTACTTGAAAATGTTTATTGTTTAAAAAGATAGATAATCCCTTTATTACCCATTCCCCAGTTTTGCATAACCAACACAGTTATATTAATACCTCTGTGATTATCTTAGCCTCTGTAGACTACCCCCTTATTTAATTTTTAAAAGACTTGAATTTTAACCAATCAGTGTTGACTCATAAATAACTCTACAGGATTGAGCACAATGTTATCGGTATGGCACACATGATCCAGCACCAGCTGTGAAACGTTAAAGGGACACTATACCCAAAAAAATTATTTCGTGATTCAGATTGAGCATGAAATTTTAAGCAACTTTCTAATTTACTCCTATTATCAAATTTTCTTCATTCTCTTGGTATCTTTATTTGAAATGCAAGAATGTAAGTTTAGATGCCGGCCCATTTTTGGTGAACAACCTGGGTTGTCTTTGCTGATTGGTGAATAAATTCATCCACCAATAAAAAAGTGCTATCCAGAGTACTGAAACCAAAAAAAGCGTAGATGCCTTCTTTTTCAAATAAAGATAGCAAGAGAACAAAGAAAAATTGATAATAGGAGTAAATTAGAAAGTTGCTTAAAATTGCATGCTCTTTCTGAATTACAAAAGAAAAAATTGGGGTTCAGTGTCCCTTTAATAAAATGTACTCAGACTTAGAACAAGCATATTTGATGATAAAAAAGTAAATTGGAAAGTTGTTTAAAATTGCATACCCTATCTGAATCATGAAAGTTTAATTTTAACTAGACTGTCCCTTTGACTAGACTGTGCAACCCACTGCTTTCCATATTTGAAGGAGTCATTTAGGATTTGTTAATAATAACCATTGCTAGCCAGGATCATTATTCTGACAAAATCTTAACTGTTTTGCATTTTATTATCTGTCAACCTTATTTAAAGATCTGTGCTGAAGCCTGTTATATGCTCTTACAGTTCTCAGAATTGGAAAACTCTTCATTGTTAGACATAAATTACAGAATAAGGTGGCAAAATAAATAATAAAGTATATAGCATAGTTTTTTTTTGCATAAATAAACATGTAAGGCAATCAATTACTGAACCAAACATTTTCACAGCCAATTGTTTTCCTGTATGGCTTTCTTCAGTAGAGGTTTAGCTGCTTCTATGTTGTATGAAAGGCACAGAGTAACATTATCAGAAGTTCTAAACTTGTATGAAATATTTATTTTTGCTTGGATGGCAAAGATAAGATAAATTACCTTACAATTATATATGAAGGAGACAATAATTGTTGTTGATTTAAGTTTCATGTAGATGGTTATGATTGTAGCTCAGGGTAATGATGCCTGGCTTTCCACTAATATCATATGTTCAGTTTTATGATGACTTATGTTTAGCGGTGACTGATATTCCCTTTAATAATAGATAGAGTTCCATTTAAGAATGGCTGGAATCTAAATTATGATTGACATTAAAGTTAATGATGGTTTAAGTTTCAAATAATGAGTTCTGGATTTCAGGTTAATGAGAGCTAGAATCCACGTTCAAGATAACTGACTTTTAGGTAAATGATGTATTGCATTCAGGTCAAAAATGAGGGGGAAAAAAATCTTGTAGTTCAGGTTTGTTGTGTCTGAAACTCAGATTAATGATAATCATTGTTCTAGATGGCAAAATTCCAGTGAGAGGCATTTACACTTTGTAATGCATACAACATAATATTTATCACAAAATAACCATAGGGCCATGTTACCAATTTGCTTGTAAATTTTTAACTCACAATTTAAATTTTTTTATTCCATTTTCCCACACCCTGTATTATGTGACAGCCATCAGCAATTCACCAACTCCGATACATATATACACTGTGATCTCTTACTCCCTATATTTTCTATGGGCAGCGTTGAGCGGCAATGTATTACAAGTTGAAAGTAAATGTGATCGCTCAAATGCAATCGCATTTAATGCTCAAACTTTCTTGTTGTGTAAAGAGTTTGGCCAGAAGAAAGTTGCACTAAACTACTCTATTAACCCCTTAAACTGCCACACCCCAACATCGTAAACTAACTTTCTACACTATTAACCCCGATAACGCCACAGCCCCCACTGCAAACTACCCCACTACTCTACTAACCTCTAAACCGTCACCCCCCAACATCATAAAATACCCCACTGCTCTATTAACTCCTAAACTGACACACATGACCAAATGCTCCACTACTCGAATAACCCCTAAACCGCCACATCCCACACCGCAAAATACTAACATCTAAACCAGCTAACCCTCCCTAACCTAACACCCCCTAAGTTACCTCCCAAAAAAACTTAGAATATCATTGGAACAAAGCAAATTTGATAAAAGAAGTAAATTGGAAACTTATAAAAATCTTATAAAAATTAAATGCATTGTCTGAACCACAAATTTTTTTTTTGTGATTTTATATCCCTTTAAAGGGATACTAAATCCACATTTTTTTCTTTCATGATTCAGATAGAGCATGCAATTTTAAGCAATTTTCTAATTTACTACTATTATCAATTTTTTTTCGTTCTCTTGCTATCTTTATTTGAAAATGCAGAAATGTAAGGTAAGGAGCCTGCCCATTTTTTGTTCAGCACCTGGATAGAGCTTGCTGATTGGTTTGCTACATTTAGCCACCAATCAAGAAACGCTACCCAGATGCTGAACCAAAATGGGCCGGCTCTTAACCCTTTGAGTGCTAAGCACTTTCCCACCTGGGTGCTAAGTTTTTTTAAAGGGTTTTTTATTTTATATTTTTAAAAATATTTTTTTTACTTTTTTATTTTATTTATTTCAGATCCCCAAGACTTACACTGTTGGAAAGGTTAGGCGACTACCTTTCCAACGGTGGGCCTTGGGGGTCTGTAGCTGCTTAGATGCCTGAGATACAGGCTTCTAAGCAGCATGCCCCCTGCTCCTATATTTAACATTGTTAATGTTAAATAAAGTTGCGTGGTGACATCACGTTATTGCGCGTGACGTCACCACACAAAATGGGAAGCCCCGGCGATGCCTGTCATTATGTAGCACCGATCGCCGGGGTAGGAGCGGGTGTGAGCCCTCAAATCTCCCTCAAGTTGGTAGAGTGCTAGTGACGGCTCTGAGCCGTCATTAGCACCAGAGTGGAAAACTCTGTGACGGCTCAGAGCCGTCATTAGCACTCAAGGGGTAGGGGCACTGAACCCAAATTTTTTCTTTTGTGATTCAGATAGAGCATGCAATTTTAAGCAACTTTCTAATTTACTCATATTATCTATTTGTCTTCATTCTCTTGCTATCTTTATTTGAAAAATAAGGCATCTAAGCTTTTCTTTGTCCAGAACTCTAGATAGCACTTTTTTATTGGTGGATAAATTTGTCCACCAATCAGCAAGGACAACCCAGGTTGTTCACCAAAAATGGGCTGGCATCTAAACTTGCATGCTTGCATTTCAAATAAAGATACCAAGAGAATGAACAAAATTTGATAATAGGAGTAAATTAGAAAGGTGCTTAAAATGTCATGCTCTATCTGAATCACAAAAGAAAAAATTTGGGTTCAGTGTCCCTTTAAGCTTTCATTCTTGCCTATTTAAATAAAGATGGCAAGAGCAAAAAAGAAAATTGATAATAGGAGTAAATTAGAAAGTTGCTTAAAATGTCATGCTCTATCTGTATCATGAAAGAAAAAAATTGGGTTTAGTGTCCCTTTAAGCTGTTATGTCTTTCTGCATGTGTGTGTTGCTTCTCTGGTGTAATCTATAGTATATTGCTTACCTTAATTGCCATTTTATGTCATTGTCATTTTTTAGCTCTTCTGGGAAGTAGAAAAATTCACCCTGTAATTGGTCAGTTTTATAATACAGAAACACTTGATTGGCCTATGTAACCTTTCAGCAAGCTTTAACACTAGGTGAATCCATTTTTCCTCCAAACACCAATATATCTCTATTGTAATAGACTGCTCTTGGAAATAACAGAAGCTGAATCAAGATTTTTTCAACTACTATATCTCTATTGTAATCAGTTGACAATTGTATATATATATATATATATATTGTATAGTAGTTGAAAAAATCTGACAGTTGACCCCTTTGAAATAAAGTAATTACTTTAGTGCAAACTACAAAATGTGCAATATATAAAGGTTTATACCAAATATGTCATCTGTGCCTTTATCTCTTTGTAATCCTGCTATAGATAAAGACTTTCTTGTACACAAATGAAAGCCTAAAGATACATGGGGGCCGATTTATCAAGCTCTGTATTGAGCTTGATGCCCCTGTTTCTGCGCAAGCCTTCAGGCTCACCGGAAACCGAAGTTATGAAGCAGCGGTATACAGACCACTGCTCCGTAACTTGTCCGCCTGCTTTGATGCCGCGGACAGAATTTCGATCGGATTGATTGACACCCCCTGCTAGCGGCGTATGCATATGCTGTCGGCATTTATCGATGTGTAGCGAACATAATACGCTACATCGTATCATGTCTGCTCGCACTATGATAAATCTACCCCATGAAACCCAATATTCTTCTTTATAGATCCAGATACAGCATACATAATACAATCTTAAACAACTTTGGAAGTCACTTTTATTGTCAAATTTGCTTTGTTCTCTTGGTATCCTTTGCTGAAACCAATCCCGCAAGAGAACGGCCTGTCAATCACCCCAAGTGAATGTGTTCGGGGTTATTTCACTCCGATGAGTGTAAGAAGTAGCAGTCTGATAACTGCTGTTACTTTTATTGCAGGAAGCAGACTCGTACATGGAGCCCTGTGCAATTACAAAAGTTTTCTACATCCTCATAATAAATTAAAGGGACATGAAACAAACATTTTTTTTCTTTCATCATTCAGACAGAGCATACAATTTAGAAAAAAACTTTCCAATTTACTTCTATTATCCAATTTGCTTTGTTTTCATGGTATTATTTGTTGAAGAGCATATGTAGGTAGGTACTGTAAACACATCTGGATCACTGTATGGCAGCAGTCTTCACACTCCTGAGACTACCTACCTGCTGTTCAGTAAAGGATACTATTTAAACAAGTACATTTGATCATATAAATAAATGAGAGTTGTTGTTTTTTAATGTAAGACTATCTGAAAAAAAAATGTGTGTGTTTCATGTCCCTTTAACAGTGTGGGCTGCATTCTCATCTTCTTTGCTTCAACTATTTTTCAATAACCTAATTCAGTGATGGCAAACCTTGGCACTTCAGATGTTTCAGAACTACATTTCCCATGATACTTAGGCAATCTGAAGTCCAGCCAAGCATAATAGGAAATGTAATTCTGAAACATCTGGAGTGCCAAGATTTGCCATCACTGACCTAATTCAAGCCACCACTTGCCTTTTTTGGGGAAGCCAATTATTACTTGTTATTAGAACAGATAGTGCTAGATGCTATTACTATGTCAGAAAACATGTTTCCTATCTGATAATCTCTGTTGAAGCATTTAAGGACCAGATATGCGGCAGGGTTCGGCTTGTGAATTATTCCATGTGCTCTTCCAGTTGTGAGAGTTGGAAAATTCATAATTTCTAGACTTAAATTACTGGAAAAGCGGGCACATAATTAATAAAAATATAAGTTGTTTTACTACCCATAACTAAACTTTATATACCATAATCCCAAAAAGTTTACTGTCCCTTTAAATGGATACTCTAGTGTCTATTTCATTACAGCATTTTATTTATAAACACCATCTTTTTTTTACAATTGACACAAGCAACATAACTATGGTTGACGCCTCGGCCATGTTTTATTAGATACTTATGAATAACACATGCTGCAGGGTGTGCGGGGAGTAACATGGATAGTGCTGTCCTGGGACGCAATGCATGTTACCCTCTACACAACCTGTAACTCATAAGTGTCCAGGAAAACATGGCCGAGGTAGCAACCCTAAACATAACACATCAGACTCTCTTATGTATTGCTTCATAATAGAATACAGCAAGTCAAGCCATTGATATGGGACAATTTATCAAGCTTCAGGCAGTAAAGTTATAAAGTAGAGATCCTGTCTGCCTGCAATCACCACTTGTGATGCAGCATCTCTTGGCAAAATTTAAAGGGCCATAATACCCAAATGTTTAAACACTTTAAAGTGCTGCAGCATAGCTGTAAAAAGCTGACTAGAAAATATCACCTGAACATCTCTATGTAAAAAAGAAAGATATTTTACCTCAAAAGTTCCTCAGTAGCCACATCCCATTGTAAAGGATTTCTAAGCAGCATTTTAGTGTGTCTGTCCTGGGACAGCTGAAAGGATGAGCATCGTGAACTCTCATATTATTTCACCAATTAGGTAAAGGAAGCTTACTATGAAATCTCATGAGAGTTAAGTCAAATCTCATGAGATCACAGTAAGAGTTCATGACCTCAGCACTGCTGATGCTGATTGGCTGCTGTTCATTTCTTCATTTTTTTTTTATTTTTACCTGCAGCTGGGAGCAGGTGAAGTATAACGTTTTACACAGAACTTACTCTGCTGAGCTGAGGAGATTGTGAGGTAAAATATCTTCCTTTTTTACATAGAGATGCTCAGGTGATATTTTCCTGTCAGCTTTTTATAGTTATACTGCATCAGTTTCAAGTGATTTAGCATATGAGTATTATGTCCCTTTAAGATTGTACAAGACTGCTTCCTGCTCTCGTTAAACCAATTTCACGAGAGCAGGGCCTGTCAATCACCCCAATCCTGCTAGTTACAGAACAACTAATAATATTGTGCCTTTAAAGGGACACTCTATCAAAATTAAGCTTTCATTATTCAGATAGAGCAGCCATTTTTTAAAACTTTCCATTTTACTTCCATTAGCAAAATGTGCAGTCTGTTTATATTTAAACTTTTTGAGTCACCAGCTCCTACTGAGCATGTGCAAGAATAAGTGTGTATGCATTTGTGAATGGCTGATAGCTGTCACATGGTATGTGTATGCATTTGTAATTGGCTGATGGCTGTCACATGGTACAGGAGGAGTGGAAATAGACATAACTTTTAAAATTGTCAGAAAAAAAATCTACTACTCATTTGAAGTTCAGACTAAGTGCTGTTGCATTGTCTTGTTATCTTGCATTTGTTGATTATGCAAATCTACTGTGTTGACTGGTCCTTTAAATTATCACCTCAGCCATGTTGCTGACATGTAGAATTAAACTTGTAGTGATTTTGAACTTCTCTCACACCTAGTTTAACATCACAAAGTTGTAGTATAAAAATGAAAATACATATTTTTTAAGTCCCTTTAAAGGGACAGTATACTTTAAAATTGTTTTTTCCTTCATGTGTTTACAATTACTTTTTTTTTTACCAACTGCAGAGTATAACATTATGAGAATTAGCTTTTAAGGTTTATTTGTTTATATGAAAAATCTAATTTTGTGTTTTGAAGCCACAACCTAATAAAATGGGTTGAGCTTGTAGGTATAATTAGATCTCATTACTTAATCACATTGTGTAGATATACATGTTTTTTTTATCTTATCTCTGTCTGTAAACCAAAGAACAATACTTGGAGTGAACAATGGAAAATTAACATTTTATTACATTATCTCTTATATATCCCACTGGGAGTGTAATTTCTTCTGCTGGCTGTGTTTATATAGCTTATCTATAGCTTGGACCTAAGGCCAGAAACTTTAAGAATAGGTGGGGATATCACAGGCTAAGTCAAATACTTCAAATGCCAATAAAAGGATAAAGGAAATACTTCTAAACAAATGAATACACCCCAGCAGGTAAAGTGGATCATTGGAAACAAATTAAAGGGGAGACATTTTTTGAGTAAACTGCCCCTTTAACATTCCACTTTAACAGAATGCTGAGAGTAAAACCGTTAATAGATTTCAGCCGCACATTTTGCTTTATTATGTTTTTTGAACAATGTTCCGATGTAAACAAATTGAAATCACGCAATCATGCATGCGATCGCGAGATTTCAATGATGGGATCAGGTCAGGGGGCAGGGCATTCTGGAAGCGCTGTTGGTTTCAGTACAGCCATACGGCTAGGACGTTCCATGCCGTCCTAACGGCGATAAAGCCCAGTTCAGAGTTTACAGAAAAATGCTTTATGGAAAAATTAACATACCATCTAAGCTAGTAACGTAAAAGTACACTTTTTAAAAATAAATAATTAAAAAAATAAAAGAAATGACTAGTTTACAAAAAAAAATTTGTACTGTTAAGACTCTGAGGTTCATTTTCAGGCAATAGATCACAGATTTTTGAACTCCCGTCTGAAGAAGAGATCTTTGAATTCTGATTTGTTTCTTCTCTGCCTTTAATGCTGAAACCTTTACCTTACTTTTGCTGTATTTCTTACAAAACAGTCTATGATCTACAGAAAATGATATTTGGCTGCATATGAGTTCTGTTTATGAATCCTGGTTTGGCATGCATAATGCATATTAAATGTGTTATTCCTGGAACCAGAAAATACTAACAAACAACATTTAGGTTATAATGCATATTACTTCATCAAGAAGCTAACAAATTGCTACCATAGAACTGCTTGTTTGTATAATATAATCTGTCTGTCTATCTATCTATCTATCTATCTATCTATCTATCTATCTATCTATCTATCTATCTATCTATCTATCTATCTATCTATCTATCTATCTATCTATCTATCTATCTATCTATCATCTTATCTATCTATCATCTTATCTATCTATCTATCTATCTAGCTCTCTGTCTGTCTGTTTTGTATGTTAATATTATCAATTTTTATACCTAATAGATCCATGTGATCATTGTTCAGATATTACTTAACATGTATGTTTCCCTTTTGAACTTCAGCTTTATTATTTTAGGGTTATAAAAAAAGTTAATGTTGTATTCTTACATTTAGCCACCAATCAGCAAGCGCTATCCAGGGGCTGAACCAAAGATGGGCTGGCTTGTAAGCTTACATTCCTTATTTTTCAAATAAAAATAAAAAGAGAACAAAAATAATTTGATAATAGGCGTAAATTAGAAAGTTGCCTAAAATTACATGCTCTGTCTGAATCATGAAAGAAAAAAAATGTGAGTTTCATATCCCTTTAAAGGGATAGGAAAGTCAAAATTAAACTTGTATGATTCAGCTTTACTGACCAGTAAGTGTGTTCTGTTTTCCTGACCCATTAGCTGGACTGACCAGTGGGTCTGTTTTCCATGCCCTGACCTGACCTAGTGCTGCTACTGACCAGTGAATCTGTGCTAGGTGAATTGACTTATTGGGGTAGATTTACTAATTGTCGAGCAGCAGACATGTTGCGCTATAGCAAATCATGTCCGCTCGACCTCACTAAATGCCGACAGCATACGCTGTCGGCATTTATCATTGCACAAGCATTTCTAGTGATATGCTTGTGCAATGCCACCCCCTGTTCACTGGCGGCCAATCGGCCACTAGCTGGGGTTGTCAGTCATTGTGATCGGATCGGGAGGATTTCAGTCCGCCACCTAAAAGGTGGCAGAGAAGTTAAGGAGCAGCGATCTTATGACCGCTGTTTCTTAACTTGTGGTAGGAAGCAGCGTCCGCTGTTTAATAAATCTACCCCATTGTATCAAACAGACCAATAAACTTGTGCTGTTTGCTCTGATTTTTAGCTTTTACGTTAGTATTTTCCTGGTGTTTCTAAAACTTCATTTGATCACTCATTACCTTGCAACCTTGGCAGCATGTTAGAAAATAATACTGTAAGCATTGTAGATGTTACTTTTTGTATGCGTCGCTTTGTATGTCTAAGCCTACAAGCTTATAATTTGCTGTGAAATGACTCAACTGTTTATATTGATTTTATACATTTACCTTTGTTTCAGTCCAATTCCCTATAGCAAATAATTTATTTAATAATATATCATTTGTTACCAATAAGCCTGCATTTATCACATATATGTCTCTGTATCGTCTCTAAACATTTTAAAACTTTAAATGGACATTAAACACAAATTGTAAGATCTATGATAATTGAGTGCTAACTACGGCTCTGAGCCGTCGCAGAGTTTCCCACTCTGGTGCTAACGATGACTCAGAGCCGTCGCTAGCACTCTCCCACCTTGAGGGAGATCTGGGGGCTCCCACCCGCTCCTACCCCGGCGATCGTGCCTGCATAGTGACAGGCATCGCCGGGGCTTCATGTTTTGTGTGATGACGTCACTGCGCAACTTTATTAAAAATGTACAATACAAGTATAGGGAAAGGAGGCATGCTGTATCTCAGGCATCTAAGCAGCTACAGACCCCCAAGACCCACCATTGGAAAGGTACTCGCCTAACCTAACGGTGTAAGTCTTGAGAATCTGGAAAAAAAAAATACAAAAGTTAAAAAATTAAAAAAAAAAAAAATTAAATCACCTTAGCACCCAGGTGGGAAAGTGCTTAGCACTCAAAGGGTTAAAGGGACAGTCAACACCAGAATTGTTGTTGTTTAGAAAGATAGATAATCTCTTTATTACCCATTTCCCAGTTTTGCATAACCAACACTGTTATAATAATACACGTTTTACCTCTGTAATTACCTTGTATCTAAGCCTCTGCAAACTGCCCCCTTATTTTAGTTATTTTGACAGACTTGCACTTTAGCCAATCAGTGCTGACTCCTAGGTAACTTCACGTGCGTGAGTTCAATGTTATTTATATGAAACACATGAACTAACGCCCTCTAGTGGTAAAAAACTGTCAAAATGCATTCAGATTAGAGGCTGCCTTCAAGGTCTAAGACATTAGCATATGAGCCTACCTAGGTTTAGCTTTCAACTAGAATACCAAGAGAACAAAAGCAAAATTGGTGATAAAAATAAATTAAAAAGTTGTTTAAAATTACATGCCCTATTTGAATCATGCAAGTTTATTTTGGACTTGACTGTCCCTAAATGAGTAATGCAGCTTTATTTTGTCAAATAAGCATATTTTGTGTTTTTTTCTTTTCAAGAAATTCCCTGTCCCCTAGAAAAAAATCAACCCTTGCAAACCAATCACAAGCTGAGATTTAGATATAGCATGAACATTTGCAGTTAAAGGGCCAGTATACACTGATATCACAGATCCATATACCAATAGTAAATGCACTAACTACTGAAATGAGACATATATAGGATATTAAAGGGACATAAACAAGTTGGGATAGAGACAAAATATAATATTATTTACTTTAATTACTTTACCTGCAAATGTTTACTGCAGTGCTTCACCATTAACCCTTTCTTTTTAGTTTCTGAATTGTAAAGCTCTAACTCCCCCCACACATTTCCTTCTATGGCTGTATCTATATCTATTGTTCTTTTAGTAGAATGCAAAAGTGCATAGGGATTATCTGCTGGAGCATGCATAGAAGCTGTGAACGCAACTGAAATACAATGCCTGTGTCTAAACACTGATAGGGGTGGGTGGAGCTGACTGCTCCAGACAGCATTGCTTTGTAACTAATTTTGCTAATTTTTGAAAATTATTTTAAAATACTTGCCAACAATTTTTTAACAATTGTTTATGCAAACTATTTTTTACTTTTAGTATTTGCACAGATCTCAACATGTTTTATGGCACTTTAAAAAAACAATACATTTTGTAACTTTTACCTTTCTAATTCCCTCTTCTGGAATCAATCTAGACAGTGCTGACACTCCCCAAGGAAAGGGCTGAGCTGTGCTTGAGACTAGAATGCCCACCATCCAATCATAGGCCATATGCAAATCCACAGTGTAAATCCTGACAGCCTGCAGACATGATTTGTGTTTTGCAGCTTAAAGGGACACTGTACCCAAAAAAATTCTTTCGTGATTCAGATTGAGCATGAGATTTTAAGCAACTTTCTAATTTACTCCCATTATCAAATGTTCTTCATTCTCTTGGTATCTTTATTTGAAATGCAAGAAAGTAAGTTTAGATGCCGGCCCATTTTTGGTGAACAACCTGGGTTGTCCTTGCTGATTGGTGGATAAATTCATCCACCAATAAAAAAGTGCTGTCCAGAGTACTGAAACCAAAAAAAAGCTTAGATGCCTTCTTTTTCAAATAATGATAGCAAGAGAACGAAGAAAAATTGATAATAGGAGTAAATTAGAAAGTTGTTTAAAATTGCATGCTCTTTCTGAATTATAAAAGAAAAAAATTTGGGTACAGTGTCCCTTTAAGCTTTATTAATATATATTTTTTTTATTTGTGGAAAAAAAGAAATTTATTTTGGGATTGTTTATTTTTCTCAACTAGTTGAATGCAGATCCCATGGAGAGAACAATCTATCATACGGCTAACTACCTTATCCCAGTCTCACCGTTTCCATGGGCTTTTTTGCACAAACCTGCCCCTGTCTAAGCCCTGTAGGCCATTGCTCAATTCCTAGGTCACTCTAAGACTGAGATGCTGAATATCATTGCACACATCTCCTACTTGCAGCACATTGCATATTCTTGGAGACTGGCAATGTGTGCTCTATGCCTCAGCAGCACAGTTTAGATAAGGATTATGATTTACATTCCGTGGGCTCATTGCACAGACCTGCCCCGGCATCAGTGTACAGCACGTGTAACCTTATCACCCACTTGCACAGCATTTCTCCGGTATATGGGATCTTGCAAGTCACCGTGCCGTACACTGATGCCAGGGCAGGTCTGTGCAATGAGCCCACGGAATGTAAATCATAGTCCTCATCTAAACTGTGCCGTAGGTGATACGCTGCTGAGGCATAGAGCACACATTGCCGGTCTCTAAGAAAATGGGATCTTACAAATCATTATCTGCCACAGCGTTACTGCAAGGGAGTGAATGTAAAAGATCAGCTCTTCTGTTGGTATCTTCCTGCAAATCTTGCGCATGCGCACTTAAACAAGTCACGCAGAGAGAAGGACTACAAACGTATCCCCACAGAAGAAAAGAGTTTGGTAAGTGTCTTCTAAATCAGGAAGTTTCCTTTAAAAATATATATATATATATTAGGGATGGGCGAATGTTTCTAAAAATTCGAAATTTAAAATGAATTTTGATACATTCGTTCATTCGAATCGAATTTCGAATGTTTATATAAGATTCTAACATTCTATTTTCGAATTTTCGTTTTCGAATTTTTCAATGAAATTCGAAAATATTCGTTTGAATAATAGAATGTTTAGCTATGTAATTCATTCAATTTCGAAATGTAATATTCAAATTCGAATGTCACATTCGAATTTGAAGTAGTATTTCTAGTCTAATACTGTGTTTTAAATGTAATATTCGTATTCGAATGTGACATTCGAATTCGAATGTCACATTCGAATTCAAAATAGTATTTCTAGTCTAATACTGTGTTTTTTAAATGTAATAATCAAATGTCACATTCGAATTTGAAATAGTATTTCTAGTTTGCAACTGTGCTTAATAAATGTAATATTCAAATTCGAATGTGAAATTCGATTCGAATGTGACATTCGAATTCGAAATAGTATTTCTAGTCTAATACTGTGTTTTATAAATGTAATATTCGAATTCGAATGTGACATTCAATTTGAATGTGATATTCGATTCGAATGTGATATACGATTCGAATGTGACATTCAAAATAGTGTTTCTAGTCTACAATTGTGTTTTATAAATAAATGTGTTTTATGTAATATTTGAATTTGAATGTGACATTTGAATGTAACATTCGAATTTGAATGTGACATTCGAATTTGAATGTGACATTCGAATTTGAATGTGACATTCGAATTTGAATGTGACATTCGAATTCGAATGTGACATTCGAAAACTGTAAATAACATTTGAAAATCGAATTTTTTATGAATATTCGTTCTTATCAACATTCTGTTATGTAAATCGAATTTCTACAATAACATTCGTTCTAACATTCGAATTCGGATATAAACACATTTGCCCATCCCTAATATATATATGCAAGCTGCTGATAGAGATTGGACACAGTGCAAGCACTTTAACATTTAACATACAAACGTTTGGACCTTTCAGTGTATAACGTCCCTTTAAGGAAAGAGAGTATTCTGCCCTCTTCTCTTCCCTTTAGGTAGTTTAGCACTGATTCAGCTGAGTTACTTAGTAATAATTTATTTAACAGGTATTTAAACAAACAGACATATATTCCTTTATAATCTCCATCTAATAGCTATTTATACTGTATCTATCTATCTATCTATCTATCTATCTATCTATCTATCTATCTATCTATCTATCTATCTATCTATATATATATATATATATATATATATATATATATATATATATATATATATATATATATATATATGTGTGTATTTGTTTATATATACATAATAATATTCACACCTAAACTACCTAGTATGCCCACAACTATTGCAAAGAATGCTTTTCCTATAATGGTTGTTGATGCAAACCTTAAAAAACAAATAAATGAATATAGATAAAGTGATGCAGGAAGTGGGGGGTAAACTGGCTCACAGAAAATAAGCTAAAAGGCCCCTATGTACTATGCAGCGAGAGGACAAGCTTCTCAACTCGAAAAGTTATCCACCCATCTTTGCTACATTTTGGCAGCGGGCAAACAGGATCCGCTGCCCATATGTATCATTACACGCTCAAGTGAGCGTGTAATGCCCACCCCTTTTCTAATCTTAAGCTGCCAATCGTGTGAGAGAAGGGACTGTCAATCACAGAGAGTGAGCGAGCTCTCTGGGATTTCCCCTTGCCACCTCAGAGGTGGAGTAGACTGCAAGAAGCAGCGGTCTAATTACCGTTGCTTCTTACATTGCAGGAAGCAGGCTCGCATATGCAAACCTGTTCCACAAGGGATCCAGAGCAGCTTTGTACATGGAGCCCAAAGTATTAACCCAAGCTTCCCTGGGAGAAAGTGGAACAAGTACAAATTTCAGATGAATTTACAGAATGTTTAATGCAATAATGTTTTGACTTTCAATAATGAAACATTTTATGCGTTGTTGAAATATCAAATTTAATTAACGCTGTGGAACCTGTTGGCGCTCTACAAATACCTGATAATAATACTAATAATGGTCTTATAACACACAAAAAGGCCTTTTCAGGAACTTTTCTGCTGAAAAGGCATTTATGGCTACAGGGTTTTAACACATGGATCCATTTTCCATTGTGAGCAATTGGAAAACATGACAACTAATTTGGCCGCAAAGCAGATAAAACCATTCTGGAGTGAAACACTAATAGAATATGATTGACCCTCATAGTTCTAAGCAAGGAACGGTGCATTGATAATGCATTAGAGAGTTTTCTTATCACAGTTTTATGACCCTTTAATTATATTGGCCAACAATCTGTGGTTAATTTATAAAAACTCATGTATTCTATAGTATTTACTGCAGGGGCGAAAGTACAGGGGGTGCAGAGGTCGCAGGTGCGACTGGGTGGGGGCCCAGCTTAAATTTTTTTTTATAAAAAACATTAACCTACCACTGCCTGCACTGATATCATGCGAGTGTGACATGACTACAGGGGTTAGTGTTTCTATTTTACCCATTGGTGTTTATGTGTGTGTGTATGGTGTGTGTATGTATGTGACTGTGTGTGTATTTATGCATGTATGTGTGTATGTTTGTGAAACCAGCAAATTACAGACCTTGTTACCACAGCATGGGGGGAAGGGGGTAAACAGTGTCACTAAACAATACCACTATATACAGTATGGGGGGTGGACCATGTCACTGACTACTGTGGTCACTTTATAAAGTACTGGGGCGGGTAGGGTCAGGCCAGCCATCTCACCGGCAGATTACAGACTGTGTCACTAACTCACTATATACAGTACTGGGGGGTTAAACAGTGTCACTATATATATATATACAGTAATAGGGGGTCAGACCATCTCACAGACTGTGGGCACAGGGTACCTCCTTTTGCAGACATGTAATCTGATTCACATTTTTTTTCTGTGTTAAATGTAAAAAAAAAAAGATATGTATTAAGTTCACCTTTTTTTGGAGGGGGGAGGGGCGGTGGGGGGGCCCCTTCTTAGATTCTTGCACCTGGGCCCTGTGGTTTCTAGTTACGCCTCTGATTTACTGCTATATGCATATAGATTTATCACATATACTGTATGTGTATAAACTGTGGATAACAAATGGCTCATTTCCTTAATAAGATATAAAACACTGATAAATATACATATTTATTTTTTATATCTGTTCATTAATAATCCAGAATAAACCAAGTTGTCATTAAATTAATTCATAGCTAATACAAGCTAATTAAATTCTGCTGTTTTCTCACTTTTGGTATTTTCATTTCCGTCTAATCTTCTTTTTTAAATTTAGAATTTAATTATTTTATTCATTCAGGATCCTTATTTTATAGTAAACAATGTGCTATTTCAATAAATATGACTTTAAACTATTTATCAATGTAGTATTGAGATATGTGACCTTCATAAAATAAAATGTTGAAGCAACACATCACTTATTAAATGGACAGTATACTGGACAGTATACAACATTTTTCAAACAACTGCATGTGATAAGCACTGATATTTAGAAGAATATAAACAGAAACTGGTCTAAAAATCCAGTGTAAAAAAAACTTACTTAAAAGCTCCCAGTTTAACATGGTTGATGAGGTTAGGCTGGGACACCCAGTGAAAGGGGCTTGGGAAACAGGAACAGCAAACCCCCCCCCCCCCCTTCCCTGCATATGAAAATACAGATTATACACATACAGGAGCCGCAGTAATCTGTAGACATCCGTATACATCTAAAACTTTTTGGCTTGGTTAGGAGTCTGAAAATCAGCACAATGTTATTAAAAAAATAAGCAAAACTATAGATTTTTACAAAACTACTCCCAGAGGAGCCATATAAATGGATCATCTACAAAACATTTATGCAAAGAAAAAAATCTAGGGGCCTATTTATCATGATGTGAGCGGACATAATATTGCGGATCATGTCCGCTGCACATCCATAAATGCCGCCAGCATACGCTGTCAGCATTTATCATTGCACCTGCAGTTCTTGTGAACTGCTGGTGTAATACCGCCCCCTGCAGATTTGCGGCCAATCGGCCGCTAGCAGGGGTGTCAATCAACCCGATCGTATTGGATCGGGTTGATTTCCGGCGATTTCTGTCCGCTGCTTCAGAGCAGGCGGACAGGTTATGGAGCAGCTTATGCCCCCTAGTGTACAATGTCCTTTTAAGGAAATATTTAAGAGGATTTTGCACTATCCAAAAAACTTGTAAAAAAAAAAATATATTGGATGAAATATAGACAAATCAACAGATTTTAGATTTTGGAAATCATTATTTCACTTAGATATTAAAATAAAATAGATTTCAAGGAAACTGATTCTCATTAGATTAGGATATGTCTGTAATCATAATAAAATAACTGTAACTTTTTTACTAGGAATGCAATTACTTTAAAATATTTCTAAAGCACATTCAAGTCAAAATTAAACTTCCATGATTCAGATAGATCATACAGTTTTCAGAGACTTTCCAGTTTTCTTCCATTATCAAACACCTTTTGAGACACCAGCTACTGAGTGTATATATGTATATGAGTTTGTGATTGGCTGATGGCTGTCACATGATACAGGAAGCTGGCAAATCAAAGAAAACTTTGAAAAATGTTTTAGAAAAAATGTATTGCTCATTTAAAATTCAGAATGCTATTTATTATTATTAATAATAATTATTATTATACAGTTCTGCTGCATTTATGGCCTTTAATGAGAAGCCATTAGGCTTGTTCATTTGTTTCGTTACGAATGTGAGTTTGTAACAAAAAAAAAGATATTCATTTAGTTTAAATTAGATTTAGGGGTTAAATACTTACCTCAAGCATGCTGGAGAGCCATGCAAATTATGATACTTCTGCACAGAACCCCAGGCCACAGGTATAGGAGGCTTAGCACAGTGAAGATGGTCCTTTAGCGCAGGACCTATAATCTGCCGTGCTAAGCCATCTATTATCACGGCCTGGGGCTCTGTGAAGAAGTGTCAAGATTAGCGGGGCTCTCCAGTATGTTAGAAGTATAATTCGTTTAATGAAAATGAATGTAAATGTTCCATGAATAATCAGTATTCATTTTGTTTAAAATTAAATGAATATCAAATATTCGGAAAACTATTTTTTTTAAATATTCATTCCGAAAGAATCAGGCAAACTGAATTTGTCGCTGCTGCACAAGTCTCAAAACTATGTTGATATATTTTAGCATTTGATAGGTCGATGGCGATAATTAGTTCTTTATGATTTTCTACAACATTCACTGCAAACAGCAAGAGAAAAATGGTTATCAAATTTTATTTTTATTATAAATTTAATTTGTGCATTATCAATCTTCTTGGTGGTCCTTCTTACCCAAAGACAGTGGCCTAGATCAAACAAAGCTTGTTTGTCAAACAAATATCTGGCTGAAAAACCTGAACTGCCACTTGTAAACTGCAGCATACATTAACCCCTTAAGGACCGGGCATTTCAAACAAAAACTTCCCCAAAAGACCAGAGCATTTTTTAGCATTTTTGCCATCACTACATTTAAACAGAAATGGAGCCTTTTTTATATTCACCTATAAAAACTTTATTTTATTTTTTTAGTAGATAACCCAAAGTATTGATCAAGGTTAATTTTGTTACATTTCATGCCACCATTTTACTGCCAAATGTGATCAAATAAAAAAAAACTTTTCACAATTTTAGGTTTCTCACTGACATTATTTACAAACAGCTTGTGCAATCATGGCACAAATGGTTGTAAATGCTTCTTTGGGATCCCCTTTGTTCAGAAATAGCAGACATATATGGCTTTGGCATTGCTTTTTGGTAATTAGAAGGCTGCTAAATGCCACTGCGCACCACACTTGTATAATGCCCAGCAGTGAAGGGGTTAATTAGGTAGATTGTAGGGTTAATTTCTCCAACATTGGTGTGTCCGGTCCACGGCGTCATCCTTACTTGTGGGAATATCTCTTCCCCAACAGGAAATGGCAAAGAGTCCCAGCAAAGCTCGCCATATAGTCCCTCCTAGGCTCCGCCCACCCCAGTCATTCTCTTTGCCGTTGCACAGGCAACATCTCCACAGAGATGGTTAAGAGTATGTGGTGTTTAGTTGTAGTTTTTTATTCTACTATCAAGAGTTTGTTATTTTAAAATAGTGCTGGTATGTACTATTTACTCTGAAACAGAAAGAGATGAAGAATTCTGTTTGTGAGAGGAAGATGATTTTAGCAGACAGTAACTAAAATCCTTTGCTGTTTCCACATAGGACTGTTGAGATGAAGTAACTTCAGTTGGGGGAAACAGTTAGCAGACTTTTCTGCTTAAGGTATGACTAGCCATATTTCTAACAAGACTGTGTAATGCTGGAAGGCTGTCATTTCCCCTCATGGGGACCGGTAAGCCATTTTCTTAGTCTCAAGCAGAATAAAGGGCTTAATATGGGCTATAAAACTGGTAGACACTTTTATGGGCAAAATCGATTGCTTTATTTGGGCATTTTATACATGTTTATGCTGGTATTTCACATTTATAAACTTGGGGAACGTTTTTTAACGTCAGGCACTATGTTAGACACCTTTTCCAGTCAGGAAGGGCCTTCCCAGTTGTAGGCTGAGCCTCATTTTCGCGCCATTACTGCGCAGTTGTTTTTGAGAGCAAGACATGCAGATGCATGTGTGAGGACCTGAAAATAGTTGGAAAAGTTCCTAGAAGGCGTCATTTGGTATCGTATTCCCCTCTGGGTTTGGTAGAGTCGTAGCAAAGGCTGTAGCTGGGACTGTAGAGGGGTTAAAACTGTAACCGGCTCCTGTTTCGTTATTTTAAGGGTTAAAACTCTGAAAGTTGGTGTGCAATACTTTTAATGCTTTAAGACACTGTGGTGAAATTTTGGTAACAATTCCTTCATATTTTTTCACATATTCAGTAATAAAGTGTGCTCTGTTTAAAATTTAAAGAGACAGTAACGGTTTTGAATTAAAACGGTTTTTGTGTTTTACTGACAAGTTTAAGACTGTTTAACATGTCTGTGCCTTCAGATAAGCTATGTTCTATATGTATGAAAGTCAATGTGCCTCCCCCTTCTAAATTATGTGATAATTGTGCTAAAGCGTCCAAACAAAGTAAGGACAGTACTGTCACAGATAATGAAGTTGCCCAAGATGATTCATCAGATGAAGGGAGTAAACATGGTTCTACATCATCTCCTTCTGTGTCTACACCAGTTTTGCCCACACAGGAGGCCCCTAGTACTTCTAGCGCGCCAATGCTTATTACCATGCAACAATTGATGGCTGTAATGGATAACTCCATAGCAAATATTTTATCCAAAATGCCTGCGTATCAGAGAAAGCGCGATTGCTCTGTTTTAAACACTGAAGAGCAGGAGGGCGCTGATGATAATTGTTCTGTCATACCCTCACACCAATCTGAAGGGGCCATGAGGGAGGTTTTGTCAGATGGGGAAATTTCAGATTCAGGAAAAATTTCCCAACAGGCTGAACCTGATGTTGTGACATTTAAATTTAAATTAGAATATCTCCGCGCACTGCTTAAGGAGGTGTTATCTACTCTGGATGATTGTGACAACCTGGTCATTCCAGAAAAATTATGCAAGATGGACAAGTTCCTAGAGGTTCCGGTGTACCCCGACGCTTTTCCTATACCCAAGCGGGTGGCGGACATAGTGAATAAGGAATGGGAGAAGCCCGGCATACCTTTTGTTCCCCCTCCTATATTTAAGAAATTATTTCCTATGGTCGACCCCAGAAAGGACTTATGGCAGACAGTCCCTAAGGTCGAGGGGGCAGTTTCTACTCTAAACAAGCGCACTACTATTCCTATCGAGGATAATTGTGCTTTCAAAGATCCTATGGATAAAAAATTGGAGGGTTTGCTTAAAAAGATTTTTATACAGCAAGGTTACCTTCTTCAACCCATTTCGTGCATTGTTCCTGTCACTACAGCAGCGTGGTTCTGGTTCGAGGAACTAGAAAAGTCGCTCAGTAGAGAGACTCCATATGAGGAGGTTATGGACAGAGTTCACGCACTTAAGTTGGCTAACTCTTTTATTTTAGATGCCGCTTTGCAAATAGCTAGATTAGCGGCGAAAAATTCAGGGTTTGCAATTGTGGCGCACAGAGCGCTTTGGCTAAAGTCTTGGTCAGCGGATGTATCATCCAAGACAAAATTGTTTAATATCCCCTTCAAGGGTAAAACTCTCTTCGGGCCAGAATTGAAAGAGATTATCTCAGACATCACTGGGGGAAAGGGCCACGCCCTCCCACAAGATAGGCCTTTCAAAGCCAAGAATAAGTCTAATTTTCATTCCTTTCGTAATTTCAGGAACGGACCGGGCTCTAATTCTGCATCCTCTAAACAAGAGGGTAATACCTCACAGACCAAACCAGCCTGGAAACCGATGCAAGGCTGGAACAAGGGTAAGCAGGCCAAGAAGCCTGCCGCTGCTAACAAAACAGCATGAAGGAGTAGCCCCCGATCCGGGACCGGATCTAGTGGGGGGCAAACTCTCTCTCTTTGCTCAGGCTTGGGCAAGAGATGTTCAGGATCCCTGGACGCTAGAAATAGTTTTTCAGGGTTATCTTCTGGAATTCAAGGAACTACCCCAAAGGGGAAGGTTCCACATGTCTCACTTATCCTCAAACCAAATAAAGAGACAGGCATTCTTACATTGTGTAGAAGACCTGTTAAAGATGGGAGTGATACACCCAGTTCCAACGGCGGAACAGGGAATGGGATTTTACTCAAATCTGTTTGTGGTTCCCAAAAAAGGGGGAACTTTCAGACCAATCCTGGATCTAAAGATCCTAAACAAATTTCTCAGAGTACCATCGTTCAAGATGGAAACCATTCAAACGATTCTACCCACAATTCAGGAAGGTCAATTTATGACTACCGTGGATCTAAAGGATGCGTATCTACATATCCCCATCCACAAAGAACATCATCAGTTCCTAAGGTTCGCCTTTCTCGACAAACATTACCAGTTTGTGGCCCTCCCATTCGGGTTAGCCACTGCTCCAAGGATTTTCACAAAGGTGCTCGGATCCCTACTAGCGGTTCTAAGACCAAGGGGCATTGCAGTAGTACCGTACTTGGACGACATTCTAGTACAAGCGTCGTCTCTTTCAAAGGCAAAGGCTCACTCAGACATCGTTCTGGCCTTTCTCAGATCTCACGGATGGAAGGTGAACATAGAAAAAGTTCCCTGTCTCCGTCGACAAGAGTTTCCTTCTTGGGAACAATAATAGATTCCTTAGAAATGAGGATTTTCTTGACAGATGTCAGAAAGTCAAAACTTCTAAACGCTTGTCAAGTTCTTCATTCTATTCCTCGTCCTTCCGTAGCTCAGTGCATGGAAGTAGTAGGATTGATGGTTGCATCAATGGACATAGTTCCTTTTGCGCAAATTCATCTAAGACCATTACAACTGTGCATGCTGAAACAGTGGAATGGGGACTATACAGACTTGTCTCCAGTGATTCAAGTAGATCAGAAGACCAGAGACTCACTCCGTTGGTGGCTAACCCAGGATCACCTATCCCAGGGAATGAGCTTCCGCAGTCCAGAGTGGGTCATCGTCACGACCGACGCCAGCCTAGTGGGCTGGGGCGCGGTCTGGGAATCCCTGAAAGCTCAGGCACTGTGGTCTCGGGAAGAGTCTCTTCTCCCGATAAACATTCTGGAGCTAAGAGCGATATTCAATGCTCTCAAGGCTTGGCCTCAGCTAGCAAAGGCCAGATTCATAAGATTCCAATCAGACAACATGACGACTGTTGCGTATCTCAATCATCAGGGGGGAACAAGGAGTTCCCTGGCGATGAAAGAAGTGACCAAAATAATACAATGGGCGGAGAATCACTCCTGCCACCTATCTGCGATCCACATTCCAGGTGTGGAAAACTGGGAAGCGGATTATTTGAGTCGTCAGACATTCCATCCGGGGGAGTGGGAACTCCACCCGGAGATCTTTGCCCAATTGACGCAACTATGGGGCATTCCAGATATGGATCTGATGGCGTCCCGTCAGAACTTCAAGGTTCCTTGCTACGGGTCCAGATCCAGGGATACCAAGGCGACTCTAGTGGATGCACTAGTAGCGCCTTGGACCTTCAACCTAGCTTATGTGTTTCCACCGTTTCCTCTCATTCCCAGGCTGGTAGCCAGGATCAAACAGGAGAGGGCCTCGGTGATCTTGATAGCTCCTGCGTGGCCACGCAGGACTTGGTATGCAGACCTGGTGAATATGTCATCGGTTCCACCATGGAAGCTACCTTTGAGACAGGACCTTCTTGTTCAGGGTCCATTCGAACATCCAAATCTGGTCTCCCTCCAGCTGACGGCTTGGAGATTGAACGCTTGATTCTATCAAAGCGTGGGTTTTCAGATTCCGTGATAGATACTCTGGTTCAAGCCAGAAAACCGGTAACTAGAAAGATTTACCATAAAATATGGAAAAGATATATCTGCTGGTGTGAATCCAAGGGATTCCCATGGAATAAGATAAAGATTCCTAGGATTCTTTCCTTTCTACAAGAAGGTTTGGATAAAGGATTATCTGCAAGTTCTCTAAAGGGACAGATTTCTGCTTTATCTGTCCTACTACACAAACGACTGGCAGTTGTGCCAGATGTTCAAGCATTTGTTCAGGCTTTGGTTCGGATCAAGCCTGTTTACAGACCTTTGACTCCTCCCTGGAGTTTAAATCTAGTTCTTTCAGTTCTTCAAGGGGTTCCGTTTGAACCTTTACATTCCGTAGATATTAAGTTGTTATCTTGGAAAGTTTTGTTTTTGGTTGCTATTTCTTCTGCTAGAAGAGTTTCTGAGTTATCTGCTCTACAATGTACTCCACCCTATCTGGTGTTCCATTCAGATAAGGTGGTTTTGCGTACTAAGCCTGGTTTTCTACCAAAGGTTGTTTCCAACAAAAATATTAATCAGGAGATAGTTGTACCTTCTTTGTGTCCGAATCCAGTTTCAAAGAAGGAACGTTTGCTACACAATTTAGATGTAGTCCGTGCTCTAAAATTCTACTTAGAAGCTACAAAAGACTTCAGACAAACTTCTTCTCTGTTTATCGTCTATTCTGGTAAAAGGAGAGGTCAAAAAGCAACTTCTACCTCTCTTTCTTTTTGGCTTAAAAGCATCATCCGATTGGCTTATGAGACTGCCGGACGGCAGCCTCCTGAAAGAATCACAGCTCACTCCACTAGGGCTGTAGCTTCCACATGGGCCTTCAAGAACGAGGCTTCTGTTGATCAGATATGTAAGGCAGCGACTTGGTCTTCACTGCACACTTTTGCCAAATTTTACAAATTTGATACTTTTGCTTCTTCGGAGGCTATTTTTGGGACAAAGGTTTTGCAAGCCGTGGTGCCTTCCGTTTAGGTGACCTGATTTGCTCCCTCCCTTCATCCGTGTCCTAAAGCTTTGTTATTGGTTCCCACAAGTAAGGATGACGCCGTGGACCGGACACACCAATGTTGGAGAAAACAGAATTTATGCTTACCTGATAAATTACTTTCTCCAACGGTGTGTCCGGTCCACGGCCCACCCTGGTTTTTTAATCAGGTCCGGTGAATTATTTTCTCTAACTACAGTCACCACGACACCCTATGGTTTCTCCTATTTTTTCCTCCTGTCCGTCGGTCGAATGACTGGGGTGGGCGGAGCCTAGGAGAGACTATATGGCCAGCTTTGCTGGGACTCTTTGCCATTTCCTGTTGGGGAAGAGATATTCCCACAAGTAAGGATGACGCCGTGGACCGGACACACCGTTGGAGAAAGTAATTTATCAGGTAAGCATAAATTCTGTTTTTAGTTTTAGTGTAGAGATCAGCCTCCCACCTGACATATCCCACCCCCTGATCCCTCCCTGACCCCTCTCAAACAGCTCTCTTCACTCCCCCACCTCCCAAAGATCACCCCCATCTTAAGTACTGGCAGAAAGTCTGCCAGTACTAAAATAAAAGGCTGCTTTTTTTTTTTTTAAGATTTTCTGCAGTGTATCATCCCCCTTACCCCCCAACCTCCCTGATCTCCTCCAAACAGCTCTCTAACCCTCCCCCTCTACCTATTTGCTGCCATCTTAGGTACTGGCAGCTGTCTGCCAGTACTCAGTTTGCAGCAAATTAGGCAAATGATCGGAACAGCCAATAGAATGCGAGCTCAATCTGATTGGCTGATCGGATCAGCCAATCGGATTGAACTTGATTCTGATTGGCTGATTCCATCAGCCAATCAGAATTTTCCTACCTTAATTCCGATTGGCTGATAGAATCCTATCAGCCAATTGGAATTCGAGGGACGCCATCTTGGATGACATCCCTTAAAGGAACCGTCATTCTTCAGTTGGACGTTGTCGGAAGAAGATTGATCCGCGCTGGAGGTCTTCACGATGGAGCCGTTCCTCATCGGATGAAGATAGAAGATGCCGCTTGGATCAAGATGGTTGCCGGTCTGGATCGCCTCTTCTTCCCAGATAGGATGAAGACTTTGGAGCCTCTTCTGGACCTCTTCAGCCACAGGATTATGGATCGCCAGCCCCCGCTTGGGTTGGATGAAGATATCGGAGCCAGGACCGATCGGTTATACCCGGCGAGGTGAAGATAAGGTAGGAAGATCTTCAGGGGCTTAGTGTTAGGTTTATTTAAGGGGGGTTTGGGTTAGATTAGGGGTATGTGGGTGGTGGGTTGTAATGTTGGGGGGGGTATTGTATGTTTTTTTTTACAGGCAAAAGAGCTGAATTTCTTGGGGCATGCCCCACAAAAGGTCCTTTTAAGGGCTGGTAAGGAAAAAGAGCTTTGAACTTTTTTAATTTAGAATAGGGTAGGGCATTTTTTTATTTTGGGGGGCTTTGTAATTTTATTAGGGGGCTTAGAGTAGGTGTAATTAGTTTAAAATTGTTGTAATATTTTTCTAATGTTTGTAAATATTTTTTTATTTTTTGTAACTTAGTTCTTTTTTATTTTTTGTACTTTAGTTAGTTTATTTAATTGTAGTTATTTGTAGGTATTGTATTTAATTAATGTATTGATAGTGTAGTGTTAGGTTTAATTGTAGGTAATTGTAGGTATTTTATTTAATTTATTTATTGATAGTGTAGTGTTAGGTTTAATTGTAACTTAGGTTAGGATTTATTTTACAGGTAATTTTGTAATTATTTTAACTATTTTAGCTATTAAATGGTTCTTAACTATTTAATAGCTATTGTACCTGGTTAAAATAAATACAAAGTTACCTGTAAAATAAATATAAATCCTAAAATAGCTATAATATAATTATAATTTATATTGTAGCTATATTAGGGTTTATTTTACAGGTAAGTATTTAGCTTTAAATATGAATAATTTATTTAATAAGAGTTAATTTATTTTGTTAGATTTAAATAATATTTAATTTAGGGGGGTGTTAGGGTTAGGGTTAGACTTAGCTTTAGGGGTTAATCCATTTATTTCAGTAGCGGCGAGATTCGGTCGGCAGATTAGGGGTTACTAATTGAAGTTAGGTGTCGGCAATGTTAGGGAGGGCAGATTAGGGGTTAATACTATTTATTATAGGGTTATTGAGGCGGGAGTGAGGCGGATTAGGGGTTAATACATTTATTATAGTAGCGCTCAGGTCCGGTCGGCAGATTAGGGGTTAATAAGTGTAGTTAGGTGGAGGTGACGTTGGGGGCGGCAGATTAGGGGTTAATAAATATAATATAGGGGTCGGCGATGTTAGGGCAGCAGATTAGGGGTACATAGATGTAAGGACCTTGCCCTTACCCAAGATGGCTGCTTTAATAGTTGTATTGAGGAAGAGAAATGCCATCTGGGAAGGGGGAGGAGTTGTTAGTGCTGAGGAGATTTTCTTAGGTGTTAAGAGAAGTGTGGAGCTTGCACAGACTTTGAGATGGGGGAAGAAAGTTGCTGTTTCCAAGCTGAAAGAAGTTATTCAGACTAATGCATGGATTCCAGAGACTGTTCAGACATTGCTACATGTGGCTGCTGAAGACAGAAGTTTGAACCTTTTATTTGTACTGTGAGTGTCAGCCATTATCTGCTGTTTTAAGATCTCCATAACTTCATGTTAACTAAATGCAAGATAAAAGATATACTAGTCATATCTGATGTGCTGCAGAGTTGTTGTATATTAAAGAGATAACCCAGAGAATATTCTAGAAGTTATTCTGCCTAAACAGTTGCATAAATACACTAAATGGATTGTACAGCTGCCTTACATAAGGAAGTAACTGAGTGTGATGTGCTGCAGAGTTGTATATTAAAGAGATAACCCAGAGAATATTCTAGAAGTTATTCTGCCTAAACAGTTGCATAAATACACTAAATGGATTGCACAGCTGCCTTACATAAGGAAGTAACTGAGTGTGATGTGCTGCAGAGTTGTATATTAAAGAGA
Source organism: Bombina bombina (assembly GCF_027579735.1). Lineage (NCBI taxonomy): Eukaryota > Metazoa > Chordata > Amphibia > Anura > Bombinatoridae > Bombina > Bombina bombina. Next base: position 78,991,746 of record NC_069507.1, on the reverse strand, counting down.
TAACCCAGAGAATATTCTAGAAGTTATTCTGCCTAAACAGTTTGCATAAATACACTAAATGGATTGCACAGCTGCATTACATAAGGAAGTAACTGAGTGTGATGTGCTGCAGAGTTGTATATTAAAGAGATAACCCAGAGAATATTCTAGAAGTTATTCTGCCTAAACAGTTTGCATAAATACACTAAATGGATTGCACAGCTGCATTACATAAGGAAGTAACTGAGTGTGATGTATATTAAAGAGATAACCCAGAGAATATCCTATAAGTTATTCTGCCTGAACAGTTTGCACAAATACACTGACTGGATTTATAACGCTACATTACATAAGGGCATAACTGTGAGATTTCTGCAGCTGTTTGTAGTAAAAGAGTGACTGACTTGGCAGTATAAGGCAAGTGGATTGCTGAAATTCAGTAATAAGGTAGAGATTAACTGTATGTTATTGGTTAAACACTTTATAATAATCAAAGTAACATTTTATTTGAAGATTTCTTGTGTGGTTATTACTTGTTTTCTTTTTGTACTAAAATCTTATAGGACCCCACACCCTATTATTCTAGGGTGTCCCCTATAGGTGGAGGCACTGCGTCATACAGGCATCCCTTATATACCTGATTTCAACCCCCCTCCTACTCCCACTCTGCGGAGGCTTAGTTCTCATACACGAAACATGTAGACAGCATTACACTATCACCCACCTCAGGGAAGGTCAGGAAAGGGTGTTACAGATGGAGGCACTGCTGAGATCGAGAGGCGGGGCAAAATCAGAAGAGATGCATCTTTTAAAATTAGAAGAGGTGAGAGAGTGGGCAATGCAGAAAAAGGTACCAATTGAGCAGGCAGTGGCTGTGACTTGGATACCAGTAGGAACCAGTCGAGATAAACTATGTGAGTCACTCCAGAGAGCACTTCAACTAAGAGATTACCCTAAGATAGTAGCATTCAAAAGAGTACCAGATGACACTTGGGGTAGCATATTAATAGACACCAACCAATGTTTCTTAGAAGTACCCAACCCCTCTGAGCTACAGCTACTAGGGCTACCTTCAGTCAGACTACCCCTCATTTATGCCATAAAATCAGAACTGCATATAGTCAAGGAAAATTAAGTTCAGGGTGTTAGAGGGTCTCAAAATGAATCTAATATGGAGTCTAGTCTATCTGAAGTTCTGAAGATGTTGGCTACAAGCATCACAGACAGCTCACATACATACAGTTACCGGAAACTAAAGATATTTTCAGGAAACCTTCCTGTACCCTTAGGAGAGGAGGGTATTGCAGCATGGTGTGATCATGCTAACATGGTGCTGCAAGAATGGAGTTGCCCAGAGACAGTGAAGCGTGTCCGCCTCTTAGAAAGTGTTAGGCCACCAGCACAAGTATTGTTGCAACACCATAGAGAGGAACACCCTGAAGCTACTGCTGTAGAGTTGATCTCTTTCTTAAAGACCTTATATAGTCTATTTGAAGATCCAGATGATCTCTTGTATAAGTTTCGGTTACTTAAGCAGCGAGAGACAGAGAAGATGTCTGACTTTCTATTAAGATTACATGAGCAGCTTGTATTATTGGTTCGAAAAGGGGTAGTGACCCGACAAGATATGAATAAACGGAGGCAAGATCAGTTCCTTCGTGGCATTATACCAGACCACCCAATAGCCATCTTTCTTAGAGCCCAATTGCACTCTCAAGCACCAAAAGAATTGGAGGCCCTTATGCCTATGATAAGGACTCAAGAAGAGGAAATGAGTTTCCACACTGTGCGTAAGTCTGGCGAAGCTTGCATAGGTAAAAGTGAGACTAAAAAAAAATTAGAAGACTCCAGAAATGCAGATTCTTTGTTGAAAGAGCTTATGGAGAATGAACTGCCTGACCAAGTAAAGGCTGAGTTGGAGAGAGCAAAACTACCTGTAAAACTCCAAAATACTACTCGACCAAAAGGGAGTTGTTTCACTTGTGGAGAGATAGACTATTTCTCAAAGGATTGGCCCAGCAAAATACATTCATATGCTGGTGATTTTTTGGGAAGCCTTACAGTCCCTCAGAAGAAGGGAATGCATGATATTTCCTTTGATTTATCTGAAGATGATGTAGCTGGGTCAAGGGCTTTTATTGGAGTAAAAGTTTGTAACATTTCTACACAGGCGCTGTTTGACACTGGATCTCAGTGCACCATAATCTATCGTAGTTTTTATGATACTTACCTTAAACATCTTAAAATCAAGCCTCCCTCTCAAATTGATTTAAGAGGTGTGAGTGGAAATAGGTGTGCTGTTGATGGAGTTGTCACTGTAGTCATTAGTATAGTCCAGTTACATACTAGTATGATATACCCCATGAAAGTGAAGGCTTTAATCTGCCCAGAAACCTGCAAAGATTCTGAAGCCCCTATAATTCTAGGGACCAACACAAAATATGTACAATCTTTGCTACGGAAATTCATGATGGAGGTTGGGGGGCAAGACATAGACAAGTCATTACACCCAACTTTACGTTAGGAGGTTGAAAATATCTTTGAGACAATATGCTGGTCAGTGCTACAACCGTTCTGCCGGAGTGACTTACATTTCCCCAGGAGGGATGAAAGAGTTAAAATGTTTGGTGGTGTACCCTGACGGCAGACCCAAAGAGGACTGTTTTATTCTTGAAATGCCAGATGAAGAAGCAACCAAGCAGGGTTGGATTTTGGTACCTGAAATCTTACACAGAAGAAAGGATGGGCCTCCACCACAGTGGCTAAGTGTTAAGGTCCAAAATTTGGCCCCATACCCTGTTGGTATTGATTTTAATCAGACTTTGGGATATCTTTATCCAGTAGTAGACTCATCATTGGCTATTCATAAATGTTTCTCTCTCTCAAAAACAGAAACAGAAAAACTACAATTTAACTTTGAAGGATCTATAATGCCTAAGGAGGCATGTGAGCGGTTGCAGAAGGCTATGAAGGCCCATGCAGGAGTTTTTTCTGCCGCAGAAATGGATGTAGGACGTTCAAAACATATGCTTCATACCATTCGCCTAACAGATTCTGCCCCTTTTAGGGAACGCTCTAGGAGATTGCCTCCTCGTGATGTTGAGGATGTTCGTGCCTTTTGGCTGAGATGGAAAAAGCTGGAATAATTGTTCCTTCTCGCAGTCCATGGGCTTCACCCATTGTAGTGGTTAGAAAGAAGAATGGGTCTATACGTTTGTGCATTGACTATCGGACTCTCAATCGAAGAACTATACCTGACCAATATGACCTACCTCGAATTGAAGAGATTTTACATTGTCTTAATGGCAGCCGCTCGTTCAGTGTTCTGGATCTGAGATCCGGCTATTTTCAGGTAGGGATGACTGAAGAAGACCAAGAGAAGACAGCTTTTATTTGTCCACTAGGATTCTATCAGTTTACACGGATGCCACAAGGGATCTGTGGAGCTCCAGCCACATTCCAAAGGCTAATGGAACGTACTGTGGGAGATATGAATGGACATGAGTGTCTTGTCTATCTAGATGACCTTATTGTATTTGGTAGTACTTTGGAAGAACATGAGACAAGGTTGCTGAAAGTATTGGATCGTCTTCACGAAGAAGGCCTAAAGTTAAGTCCGGAGAAATGTAGATTTGGGCAATCATCTGTGACCTATGTAGGTCATGTGGTCTCGGCAGAAGGGGTGTCTACAGACCCTGCTAAGGTGGAAGCAGTAACCGCATGGCCACAGCCTAACAACATTGGTGAACTTCGATCATTTCTTGGATTTTGTGGATACTATCAAAGATTTGTGAAAGGATACTCCCAGTTAGCTAGACCCCTAAACGACTTGCTGAAACATAGTGAAGATGATCCTAAAAATCCACTAAATGCAAAAACTCCTTTGGGAACTCGGTGGACATCAGAGTGCTCCAAAGCTTTTGACAATTTAAAGAAAAATTTAACTGAGGCACCTGTCTTGGCCTATGCAGATCCAGAGAAACCTTATGTGGTACATATAGATGCTAGCTATGTGGGTTTGGGGGCAGTTTTACACCAAGAGTACCCTGGAGGGTTGAGACCTGTTGTTTATCTAAGTAGGAGTTTGTCTAAGAGTGAACAGAATTATCCAGTCCACAAGTTTGAGTTCTTGGCTCTGAAATGGGCAGTAGTGGATAAACTCCACGATTACCTTTATGGAGTAGAATTTGAAGTTCGAACAGATAATAATCCACTTACCTACATCTTGACTACAGCAAAGTTGGATGCAACCGGTCATCGGTGGTTGGCTGCACTATCAAATTACACTTTTAAGTTACGTTACAAGCCAGGGCCTAAGAATATAGGGGCTGATGCAATGTCCCGACGACCAGGACTACCAGAACAAACAGGTGATTCTCAATGGGAAGAAATTCCTTCACTTGGTGTGAGAGCATTCTGCCAAACCAGTGTCTTCAAAGATGAAACCTCTGTTTTTTCAGATTTGAGAGCAGTAGATTCATTGGGATGTCATCCACAAGCTCTGCCTGTATATTATTGTAAACCATCTGTAGTAGAATTAGCCAGATGGTCTCGAATACCTCCTGAAGAATTAATAAATGCACAGGAACAAGATCCTTTAATTGGACTACTTCGAAAAGCTGTTCAAACTGATAGCCCACACTTACTGAAGAGAATTCCTAGTGAATGGTCTGGTCCACTAAATAGAGAGTGGGATAAATTTCAAATTCAAGATGGACTTCTGTTTCGAGTAGTTAAATACCACAATCATCCAGATCGAAGACAATTGGTGTTACCTGCCAAACTAAGAAAACTTGTTCTGTCATCCTTGCATGATCAGCACGGACATCTTGGGATAGAAAAAACGTTTGGCCTCTTGCAGGATAGATGTTATTGGCCAAAGATGAGAGAGTATGTAGAAGACTACATTCATAAATGTTTTAGATGTGTACAGAGGAAAACTCTTCCAACTCGAGCTGCCTCTATGGGTCATCTGAAAAGTGAAGGCCCCATGGATCTTGTTTGCATGGATTTTTTGTGCATTGAGCCAGATTCTCGTGGCATTGGAAATGTTCTTATTGTAACAGATCACTATACCCGTTATGCTCAAGCCTTCCCAACAAAGGACCAGAAGGCTAGTACAGTGGCTAGAGTTCTTTGGGAAAGATTTTTCATTCATTATGGTCTTCCTAAGAAACTGCATTCTGATCAAGGTAGAGACTTTGAGAGTCGCCTCATTAAAGAAATGATGAATGTTTTGGGAATTAAGAAGACAAGAACTTCTCCCTATCATCCAGAAGGAGATGCTTTGCCTGAGAGGGTTAACAGAACTTTGCTAAATATGTTAGGGACCCTGCCAGAGTCTGAAAAGAGAACTTGGAGTCGTCAAGTAGAAGCACTAGTTCATGCCTACAACTGCACCCGACATGATTCCACAGGTTATTCACCATACTTCCTTATGTTTGGGAGAGAAGCGAGACTACCTATAGATCTCCAGTTAGGGGTGTCATCAGATGGAGTTTCTCATAAGAGTCACTATCAGTATGTCAGGCGATTGCAGGAGAGTTTACAAACAGCTTATAAGTTGGCTTAAGAAGCTACTGCTCGATTAAATGAGGCTAATAAACAACGATATGACAAGAGAATAAAACATCAGGATTTGCAACCAGGAGACCGTGTCCTTTTACGGAATTTAGGGATACCAGGCAAGCACAAGTTAGCTCCTAGATGGAGGAATAGTATCTATAGAATAGTCAGACAATTGCCAGGTCTTCCAGTTTTTCAGATAGCAGATGAAAATGGTGTTGTGAAGACATGGCATCGGAATCATTTGTTGCCTATACCTCAATTCCAGCATGATGTTACATGAGGACCAAGGCCCAAGCATGTCAATTAATAATGAATATAGTATCCCACATGAAGACTCATCAATTCAATCGGACCCTGAAATGAGATCTCCATTGCAAAGAGAGACCTATAATGATGAGCATGCCTCCTCTGTTGCCCCAACCTCTGAACCTGATATGCCATCCTTCCCTAATAGTCCTATACCAGATAGGGAATCTCCAAACCCTATACATTATGATAGTAGAAGTCCCTATAGAGAGAAAAGACCAGCAAGAAAGAGACATCCCCCAAAGAAATTGACATATGATACACTAGGAAACCCTGGTTATAATGTTGAACCCTTGTTGCCTGCTCTAACATCTGCTGTACTATGTGTTTTGAAAGATGTATACCCTAACCATAATTTGACTCATGATGAATATGTGATTTTGTTAGTAGACTTGCTAAAGAAAATGTATTGATGTGTTGCTCTTGTACCCCTTGCTGGGGACAGCAAGTTTTTTTTTTGGGGGGGGGGAGTATGTAAGGACCTTGCCCTTATCCAAGATGGCTGCTGTAATAGTTGTATTGAGGAAGAGAAATGCCATCTGGGAAGGGGGAGGAGTTGTTAGTGCTGAGGAGATTTTCTTAGGTGTTAAGAGAAGTGTGGAGCTTGCACAGACTTTGAGATGGGGGAAGAAAGTTGCTGTTTCCAAGCTGAAAGAAGTTATTCAGACTAATGCATGGATTCCAGAGACAGTTCAGACATTGCTACATGTGGCTGCTGAAGACAGAAGTTTAAACCTTTTATTTGTACTGTGAGTGTCAGCCATTATCTGCTGTTTTAAGATCTCCATAACTTCATGTTAACTAAATGCAAGAGAAAAGATATACTAGTCATATCTGATGTGCTGCAGAGTTGTTGTATATTAAAGAGATAACCCTGAGAATATTCTAGAAGTTATTCTGCCTAAACAGTTGCATAAATACACTAAATGGATTGCACAGCTGCCTTACATAAGGAAGTAACTGAGTGTGATGTGCTGCAGAGTTGTATATTAAAGAGATAACCCAGAGAATATTCTAGAAGTTATTCTGCCTAAACAGTTGCATAAATACACTAAATGGATTGCACAGCTGCCTTACATAAGGAAGTAACTGAGTGTGATGTGCTGCAGAGTTGTATATTAAAGAGATAACCCAGAGAATATTCTAGAAGTTATTCTGCCTAAACAGTTGCATAAATACACTAAATGGATTGCACAGCTGCATTACATAAGGAAGTAACTGAGTGTGATGTGCTGCAGAGTTGTATATTAAAGAGATAACCCAGAGAATATTCTAGAAGTTATTCTGCCTAAACAGTTTGCATAAATACACTAAATGGATTGCACAGCTGCATTACATAAGGAAGTAACTGAGTGTGATGTATATTAAAGAGATAACCCAGAGAATATCCTATAAGTTATTCTGCCTGAACAGTTTGCACAAATACACTGACTGGATTTATAACGCTACATTACATAAGGGCATAACTGTGAGATTTCTGCAGCTGTTTGTAGTAAAAGAGTGACTTTGCAGTATAAGGCAAGTGGATTGCTAAAATTCAGTTATAAGGTAGAGACTTATGTTATTCAGTATTTCTGAGGAGAAGTTTCCTTGATCACTGCATCGATCACAAGCAGCGCTCTCTAGCTTCGTTCACAAGCAGCAAGGGATAATTACCTCAACTAAATTCTATTTAGTATATGAAATTGCATTGTACAGCACCACCTCAAAGTATTTTACAACAACAGTTATGTTATTATTTCATGAGCTCATGAAGGACTTCTGAGTTAAAAAAAAGGTATACTGATGTCATAAGAAGATATTGTGATTAATATTATTATTTGTATTTGTTGCACTGTATGTTATTGGTTAAACACTTTATAATAATCAAAGTAACATTTTATTTGAAGATTTCTTGTGTGGTTATTACTTGTTTTCTTTTTGTACTAAAATCTTATAGGACCCCACACCCTATTATTCTAGGGTGTGCCCTATAGGTGGAGGCACTGCGTCATACAGGCATCCCTTATATACCTGATTTCAACCCCCCTCCTACTCCCACTCTGCGGAGGCTTAGTTCTCATACACAAAACAGGTAGACAGCATTACACTATCACCCACCTCAGGGAAGGTCAGGAAAGGGTGTTACATAGGGATAATGTAGGTGGCGGGGGTGTACGGAGCGGCAGATTAGGGGTTAAAAATAATATGCAGGGGTCAGCGATAGCGGGGGCGGCAGATTAGGGGTTAATAAGAGTAAGGTTAGGAGTGTTTACACTCGGGGTACATGTTAGAGTTTTAGGTGCAGACGTAGGAAGTGTTTCCCCATAGAAAACAATGGGGCTGCGTTAGGAGCTGAACGCGGCTTTTTTGCAGGTGTTAGGTTTTTTTTCAGCTCAAATGGCCCCATTGTTTTCTATGGGGATATCGTGCACAAGCACGTTTTTGAAGCTGGCCGCGTCCGTAAGCTTCGCTGGTATCTAGAGTTGCAGTGGCGTTAAATTATGCTCTACGCTCCCTTTTTGGAGCCTAACTCACTGAAAACCCAGCCATTCTGTGAACTCTAAATACCAGCGGTATTTAAAAGGTGCGTGGGAAAAAAAGCAAGCGTAGCTAACGCACCCCTTTGGCCGCAGAACTCTAAATCTAGGCGTATGTTTATAATAATTTACATATCCTAAATGTTAGTATATTAATATCTAGACAACACTATAGCCCAAGCTACTGCCCAATTTTTTTACATTGGGTAAAGTATTCGTTTTATTGGTTCAAATATGTTTAGTGTGTCTAGTAAGATTAATTCTTAGTGTAACATTATTGAGTTATTATTATTATTATCATTTATTTGTATAACGCCGCCAAATTCCATAGCACTGGGTACAATGATAGGGGTATACAATGACAAGGATTTGTGATAAAATACAAAACGTAACAAAACGAAATAAATCTAGTACAGGAGGAAAAGGGCCCTGCTCCGGAGAGCTCACAGTCTACAGGTTTAGGGTGCAGAGACATAAGGTTGGGGTAGCTTGTTACATTGGTTGTAGTTGCAGCAGTGAGTCAGGCAGTTCATGTATTAGTTTGGTTAGGATGAGAGATGGAGGTGAGATGGTTAGCCTCTCTGAATAGGTGGGTTTTTAAGGAGTGTCTGAAGCTATACAAGGTTGGAGACAGTCTTATGGAGCGGGGTAGAGAGTTCCAGAGGACAGGAGCAGCACGTGCAAAGTCTTGGAGGCGGGAGTGGGACATAGAGATAACATGAGTGGAGAGACGTAGGCCAGAGGTTGATCGAAGAGGACGGGATGAGGAATATTTCACGATGAGAGAGAAAATATAGTTGGGAGTTAGACTGTTGAGTGGTTTGTAAGTTAGGGTTAATACTTTAAATTGTATTTTTGAGTGTATGGGGAGCCAGTGTAGTGACAGGCCGAGTGGAGCAGATGATGTAGATCGGCGACTTAGGTGGATGAGTCTAGCAGAAGCATTCATAATAGATTGGAGGGAGAGGCAGTGTTTTGAAAGGCCATTTAGAAGAAGATTGCAATAATCAATGTGTGACAAAATGATGGAATTAATGAGTATTTTTGTAGTTTTTTTAGTAAGGAAGGGACTAATTCTGTAAATGTTGCGTAGGTGTGAACAGCAAGATTTGGTAACTGCTTGTATGTGTGGGTTGAATTTGAGTTCTGAGTCAAGTGTAACCCCAAGACAGCAGACCTGGGGTAAGGTGTTGAGAATACTGTCTCCAACTGTCAGAGAAATGCCAGGTCTTGGATGTCTCAAAGAGGGGGAAATAAGAAGCAGCTCAGTTTTGGACAGATTGAGTTGGAGGTAGTGTGAAGACATCCAAGAAGAAATTGTAGAGAGGCAGTTGGATATCTGATTGAGTAAAGAGGGAGAGATAGGAGAGGAAAGATAGATTTAGGTATCATCAGCATATAAGTGGTACTGGAATCCAAAGGAGGCTATACGTTTTCCAAGGAAGGATGTATAGAGAGAGAAAAGCAAGAGACCCAAGACAGAGCTTTGCGGTACTCCAACTGAGAGAGGCATAGGATCACAAGATATGTTGTTAAAGGAAAATGAAAACGAGTGTTTTGAGAGATATGAGGCAAACCAGGAGAGGGCTGTGTCTCGGATGCCAAATTAATGTAGTATTTTTAGGAGGAGAGGATGGTCAACTGTGTCAAAGGCAGTGGACAGGTCAAGAAGAATTAGTAAGGAGTAGTGGCCTTTTGCTGTAGCAGGTCATTTGTTACTTTAGTAAGAGCGGTTTCTGTTGAGTGTTTAGGGTGGAAACAAGATTGTAGTGGATCAAGTAAGGAGTTGTGAGAAATTAAGTTAGCCGTTTATAGACCAGTCGTTCCAATAATTTTGAAGCAAAGAGAAGTAAGGAAACCGGTCAATAGTTAGAAGGGGTGGAGGGGTCGAGAGAGGGCTTTATTAGGATTGGTATGATTGACACATGCTTGAATGTATCAGGAAATGTACCAGCAGTGAGAGATTGGTTAAAAAAAATGAGTTGAGTTGTTGTACATCAGTGAGATACAGAAAAATAAACACAAAGTTCCGTAATTTGCATGTGTGTATAATGTTTTTAATATAGCAGATCATTATGGTATTTATTTTGATTTTGAAAGCTAATGTTATCTAAGGTAAGCAATTTGATTTTGGAAATTATTGTGATCTAAGATAGGTAATTGAAATATGATAATTGTTATGATCTGAAATAGGGAATTTAAAGATATATTATAGTCAAGATTGAAAAACACATAAATGCTTTTCAGATTTGATTGGAAAACATTTTTGCAATACCTAAGCATTAGCAAAATTGTTTGTAGTAAAAACTGGGCACAGGATATACCGTAAAAAGTCTGTATGCCTTTAGAGACTCTACCCACTTAGAGAACCTGGGCTTTTATTGATAATTCCTTTTAAGTTATGTCTAAAATGTAGGCTGTTTAACTAAGAAATAGTTTAATCTCAATGAGGAATTTTCAAATTTACTAAATGTTAAACATTTCAAAAAAGCTGAGTAAATGCATTTTTGTGAAAACTATTGTGGAACAGAAATAGCAGACAATTCAAATGATTGTTTTACCTACTAAAAAGACAGCTAGTGTCATAGTAAAGCTCTGCTCTAGCATGGAAGTGCAGTTATACTTAAAATAACAGCTTATCCATTTTTATGGAAACTACATCACAGCCATATAAAGTACATTAGCATACCTTATGGAGAAGCAGTTTTACTAACGTTGTATCTAATTATCCAAACAGTGGAATATTACACAAGGAATTATCTCTAAGAATATAAATATTTTTTCTTTTCTTTTTTTTCTTTGCTTGCCATCATCCTATAAAAATAGGAAATGGTTATTTAGAATTTGCTTATGTCCCCAAATGGACTTTGTTTATTTGAAGCTTTCATGCAAAACCTGTAAGAGTTTTTCAGAATTATTACTATAATAGTCTCTAAGCAGCCTATTTTAGACAGCCCGGCAGTTATCCTAGACAGGTTATTTATTAGATTGATCATTTTCTAACCACTTCATCAGCTAACTTTAAAGCATTTTTGTTACCAAATGTTCTTTATACCGAGAACATTTAAATTTTTTATATAAAGGATTATACTTTTGACTTAGGAAGCTTAAATATCAATAGACAACATAAGTGTGTGCCTCATAGAGTGCTCTGTGTGATACATCAAATCCATAAAGATGACCCTGCAAATGGCTGCTCACAAATGTTGTCACCAAACCAACAGTGACTATAGACAGCCTTGGAGTCAGAGTCCCCAGCAAATTGTCCTTGAGGTAAACCAATAGGAACAGGTTTATATAGACTCTAGTCATATAAATATTCAAACGTTTTGGTTAATAAAAAAATGTTCAAAACCAAACAAGTATGTTTAATACAGGGCTTGACCAATATATTGGCTAAGGAGTCACTGGCTCCTTAAATGTAGACCCTACTTTAGAGCCCCCAAGACACTTGTTGATGCCATTCCCACTTCTACCCACCAGACACACCTAATTATCCTGGTACAGCTGGATCCTTTCTAGAACACACATCTGTAAAATAAAAATCCATCATTGGCCAAGCCCTCCCTATAATATCTATTGTAATGCCTCATTAGCATTCACATGACATGGAGTTGTCAATTGACCAATGGGGTTCTCAGCTTTTAAAAAAAGCTTTGGAAATTTCATCAGGCTCTGTCTTGAGAATTTCATGTGCATTGTTAGAAATAATCGTGTTTTATGATGTCAGTAGTAATGACATATTCATGTATGATGCCATTAATAATGTAATCCATGTCTCTTTCAATTTGTTTTTATCTCACTTTTTTTGCATGTAAAGAATATAAAAGCTTCTTTTCTGTCTCATTTGCTGGTGACTTCTCCTCCTTATTGTCTCTGTCTTTTGGAGTATCTCAAGGCTCTGTTCTGGGTCCTCAACTTCTCTATTTATACTTCACTGGGTAAACTTAACAGTAGCTATGGTTTCGACTATCACCTCTATGCGGATGATACTCAGATCTACCTATCCACCCCTGCACTCTCTCCATCTGTCACGTCTCACATCAGCGACTGTTTATCTGGCATTTCTTCCTGGATGGCCTCTCACCACCTAAAAATCAACATGTCCAAGACTGAGCTCCTTCTATGCCCCCCTCTAATTCTACCCCGGTTTCTAACTTTTCAATCACTGTTGGTCACACCACTATCTTTCCATCACCCTAAGTCCGATGCCTAGGAGTAACACTTGACTCCAATCTGTCCTTCATACCCCACATCCAATTGCTCTCTTCATCCTGTTGCAACCAACTACGCAATATCTCCAAAATGCATCCATTTCTGAGTGCTGAAACTACTAAACAGCTAATCCACTGCCTACTAATTTCCCAACTTGACTATATTAATAACCTACTAACTGGCTTTCCTCTCTCCCACCTCTCCCCCCTTCAATCCATTCTAAATACCTCTGCTAGACTGATCCACCTCTTCTGATGTGCTGTATCTGCTGAACCTCTCTGCAAATCCGTTCACTGGCTTCCCATTCACAGCAGAATTAAATTCAAAATTCTCACCCTGACCTACAAAGCCCTTACCAACTCAGCCCCCCTATCTGTCCTCACTCATCAACAAATATACTCCAGCCCCCCCCCCCCCCAAGATCAAGCATTGACCTGCTCCTTGCATTTTCTACCATCACCTCCTCCCATGCTAGACTATAGGACTTCTCTTGTGCGCACCAACCCTCTGGAACGCACTTCCTCAAGGTTTCAGAATTTCCCCGGACTTCTCCTCATTTAAACGCTCCCTCAAGACCTTTTTGTTCAGGGTAGCCTATCACCAAATCAGTAACAAATTAATTCCCCTTGCCTAATAGTTGCCCTCATCTAACTCCACACTAACATCATTATCACCTTTGCAGTCCACACCTCCTGTTTCTCACTCTCCTACCTATCTAGATTGTAAATTCCCACGGGAACAGGGCCCTCAATTCCCCTGTATTCATTTATTTAATTTTGTCCAGTGTCTTATATTGTATTGTATCAGTGTTTTACTTTTTTTTACCCATGGACAGCACTGCGGAATCTGTTGGCGCTTTATAAATAATAATAATATTAATAATAATAATAGCATGGTAATCAGAATAAAATTCATTTTATGGTCCCTTCTCTCCCTAAATCTAGTTCTTGTATTGATTAATTTCACTGTGGATGTTCATCCATATACCTAAAGCAAATGAATTGGAATTTGTATCATATAGTTACATCAGTTAATTTGTATTCAGATTTATGAAAATGTATTCACTATAATCCTAGCTACACAGTTATTCATAGTACATTCTATATAACAAGTAGTTACTGCAAAGCAAAATAGGAATTTAGATCAGGATAACAAAATAATCACAGTTTTATTTAATAGTTACAGACTATAATCAAAGTACCAGCAATCTATAGAACACTTGTTAAAGGGACATTATGCACTACATTTTTCTTTGCATAAATGTTTTGTAGATAATCTATTTATAGCTCCTAAATTTTATTTACATATATACAGTGGGGAAAAAAAGTATTTAGTCAGACACCAATTGTGCAAGTTCTCCCACTTAAGAAGATGAGAGAGGCCTGTAATTTTCATCATAGGTATACCTCAACTATGAGAGACAAAATATGAAAACAAATCCAGACAATCACATTGTCTGATTTGGAAAGAATTTATTTGCAAATTATGGTGGAAAATAAGTATTTGGTCACCTACAAACAAGCAAGATTTCTGGCTCTCACATACCTGTATCTTCTTCTTTAAGAGGCTCCTCTGTCCTCCACTCATTACCTGTATTAATGGCACCTGTTTGAACTTGTTATCAGTATAAAAGACACCTGTCCACAACCTCAAACAGTCACACTCCAAACTCCACTATGGTGAAGACCAAAGAGCTGTCGAAGGACACCAGAAACAAAATTGTAGACCTGCACCAGGCTAAGAAGACTGAATATGCAATAGGCAAGCAGCTTGGTGTGAAGAAATCAACTGTGGGAGCAATAATTAGAAAATGGAAGACATACAAGACCACTGATAATCTCCCTCGATCTGGGGCTCCACGCAAAATCTCACCCCGTGGGGTCAAAATGATCACAAGAACGGTGAGCAAACATCCCAGAACCACACGGGAGGGACCTAGTGAATGACCTGCAGAGAGCTGGACCAATGTAACAAAGGCTACCATCACTAACACACTACGCTGCCAGGGACTCAGATCCTGCAGTGCCAGACGTGTCCCGCTGCTTAAGCCACTACATGTCCGGGCTTGTCTGAAGTATGATAGAGAGCATTTGGATGATCCAGAAGCGGATTGGGAGAATGTCATATCGTCAGATGAAACCAAAGTAGAACTGTTTGGTAGAAACACAACTTGTCGTTTTTGGAGGAGAGAGAACACCATACCTACTGTGAAGCATGGGGGTGGCAACATCATGCTTTGGGGCTGTTTCTCTGCAAAGGGAACAGGACGACTGATCCGTGTACATGAAAGAATGAATGGGGCCATGTATCATGAGATTTTGAGTGCAAACCTCATTCCATCAGCAAGGGCATTGAAGATGAAATGTGGCTGGTTCTTTCAGCATAACAATGATCCCAAACACACCGCCCGACAACAAAGGAGTGGCTTTGTAAGAAGCATTTCAAGGTCCTGGAGTGGCCTAGCCAGTCTCCAGATCTCAACCACATAGAAAACCTTTGGAGGGAGTTGAAAGTACGTGTTGCCCAGCGACAGCCCCAAAACATCACTGCTCTAGAGGAGATCTGCATGCAGGAATGGGCTAACATACCAGCAACAGTGTGTGACAACCTTGCGAAGACTTACAGAAAACGTTTGACCTCTGTCATTGCCAACAAAGGATATATAACAAAGTATTGAGATGAACTTTTGATATTGACCAAATATTTATTTTCCACCATAATTTGCAAATAAATTATTTCCAAATCAGACAATGTGATTGTCTGGATTTGTTTCCACATTTTGTCTCTCATAGTTGAGGTATACCAATGATGAAAATTACAGGCCTCTCTTATCTTCTTAAGTGGGAGAACTTGCACAATTGGTGGCTGACTAAATACTTTTTTTCCCCACTGTATTTTTGCTTATTTTTAAATAACATTGCGCTGAATTCAGACTCCTAAACAAGCCCCAAAGTTTTAGGTGAATACTGAAGTATACCTACTCCAGCTTGCTCCTGTTTGTGTAAAGAGGCTTTTCATATGCAGAGGTAGGGGCAGGGGTGGAGTGTCTGCTTTTTTGGCTATAGAACCACTTGCAGTGGGTGTTCCAGCTAATCTTTTCAACAGTATTAAACATTGATTGTTTAAAGGGACATAATACTCCTATGCTAAATCACTTGAAACTGATGCAGCATAACTGTAAAAAGCTGACAGGAAAATATCACCTGAGCATCTCTATGTAAAAAAGGAAGATATTTTACCTCACAATTTCCTCAGCTCACCAGAGTAAGTTCTGTGTAAAAACTTATACTTCAGCTGCTGTCCAGCTGCAGGTGGAAAAAAAAATGAAGAAATGAACTGCAGCCAATAAGAATAAGCAGTGCTGAGGTCATGAACTCTTTAACTGTGATCTCATGAGAATTCACTTAAAGGGACATTAAACCCAAAGATTTTATTTCATTATTCAGACAGAGAATACAATTTTAAACAACATTCCAATTTACTTCTATTATCTAATTTGTTTCATTCTTTAGATATCCTTAGTTAAACAAATAGCAATGCACATGGGTGAGCCAATCACATAAGGCATCTATATGCAGCCACCAATCAGAAGCTACTGAGCCTATCTAGATATGCTTTTCAGGAAAGAATATCAAGAAAATGAAGCAAATTAGATAATAGAAGTAAATTAGAAAGTTGTTTAAAATTGTATTCTCTATCTGAATCATGAAAGAACAAATTTGGGTTTAATGTCCCTTTAAAGGGACAGTAAACACCAGAATTTTTGTTTTTTAAAAAGGTAGATAATCCCTTTATTACCCATTCCCCAATTTTGCATAACCAACACAGTTATAATAATATACTTTTTACCTCTGTGATTACCTTATATCTATGCCTCTGCAAACTGCCCCTTATTTCAGTTCTTTTGACAGACATGCATTTTTAGCCAATCAGTGCTTGCTCTTAGGAGCTTCACGTGCTGGAGCTCAATGTTATCTATATGAAACACATGAACTAACTCTCTCTAGTGGTGAAAAACTGTCAAAATGATTTCTGATTAGAGGCAGTCTTCACAGTCTAAGAAATTAGCACATGAACCTCCTAGATTTAGCTTTCAACTAAGAATACCAAGAGAACAAAGCAAAATTGGTAATTAAAGTAAATTGGAAAGTTGTTTAAAATTACATACCCTATTTAAATCATGAAAGTTTTTTTTTACTTTACTGTCCCTTTAACTCTCATGAGATTTCATAGTAAACTTCCTTAAACTGAATAGAGAAATAACATGAGTGTCCACGAAGGTAACTCCCTTGCCTGTCCCGGGACAGACATACTGATTTGCTGCTGAAAGTCATTTGCAATGGGGTTTGAATACTTAGGACATTTTGAGGTAAAATATCTTCCTTTTTTACATAGAGATGTTTTGAGGTAAAATATCTTCCTTTTTTACATAGAGATGTTCAGGTGATATTTTCTAGTCAGCTTTTTACAGCTATGCTGCATCACTTTCAAGTGTATCAACCTTTGGGTATCATGGCCCTTTAAGTAATTTGTTTAATGGTTTTATACTGGACTTTTAAATCAGTATTTGTGCATATTATTATTTTTAGTAGTGTCTATTACATGCAGTTAAATGAAAATTAGTGTATACTGTCCCTTTAAGTACTTATAATTACACATGTCAGATATACTTACTTAAAGGAGCATTAAAGTATTTTTTTAATTTTTTCACCAGAAAGAATGCACTGCCTTGCTGAAGATCTACATGCACAATAAGTGTTTATAAAGCATTAAAAACTTTCATTTATTGGCCAAATTTGCATTGTTTTGCAATCTCAGGACACACCCATTGACTTATTGATTGATTGTTGTGTATCATATGCTTTGCTATAGCCAATTAGAGCCAATTCTAAATAAGCTCCTGCACATATGAGCCAATCATCATGGAGCTTGTAGTAGAATGCACTTCAGCCTCTCTGGTGGGAGTGAAAAAAATGACATTTTAAGGGTTAAAGTATAGCCCAAATAAATAACTAAAGTGCAATACAAAGTTTTCTGTATAAACATTTTATATAAATTTTGAATTTAATGTCCCTGTAAATACTAGAAAACATTTTCAGATCCCCCCCCCAAAAAAAAGGAGTGCATATAAAACCAATGTACTGAAATAAATAATAATCAGAAAAAGATTATTTAATCAAAATATTTTTTTATTTTAATACATTCAATATTTGTAAAATACTTAATTTACCACTGGTGGTTACAAAATAATTAATTAAAATAATAGCAGCAAAATTAAATCTTATATAATGAACATTTTCTATAAGAATACAAAATATGGAATATTTTGCAATTATTTGCAATTTGTTCATAGTTATCTTTTATGTGAAACAGAGTATTTACAGTTCCTCTAGAGAAATAAACGTAGTCCATTACCATATAGAATTGCACAGTTACTAAAACAATGAAGTGAAACAGTCCATTCCATATCCAGTAATATGCTAAAAACAGCGTGCACTGATAATAGAAAAATTAGGTTCCAGTATCTTTACATTTTGCACCCAAAAGATTGTATCTTAAATCCACTTACCGGAAGGACTTCACTGGTAATTTAAGTGCCTTAACTCCCTTCTACAGGTATGAAATACCAACATCATCTCAAGCGGATCAGTGTCTTTCTTTTGGTCACTACCTGATGCTCTGTCCCCACTCTGAGTGCGGGTAGGTCATGTGGTTAGAAAACAGCCTATCAGAGAGTTAAAATAAAAGTGCCTCCTAATGATCAGTCCAAGGGGCTTCCTTCTTTAGCAATACTTTTGTATATCCTCACAAGCTCTTGTAGATAAAAAAAAAATATGGAACAAAATGAGAAAATGAGAGAGAGATTATTTGGCTCATTTCTAAGCCATTAGTCACCACACTTCATAATCATTGACGCATTTCAGCGATAACGCTTTTTTCAAGATGAAACATTTCAGATTGTCAGAGCTCCCAAATTTGTTATTCATGTTTCCATAGAACAAATTTTAACATCTGAATATCAACTAATAAACACAAATATTGAGTTAACATTTGAATAATGGTTGTTAAAATTATAATATCAACTGTAACAAGGGAGTATTTAAATATCACTTCTGAATATTAGGTTCAACAAATTTTTATAGTATTTTATTGAATACTGTGACAATCAATAATCTAACGTTTTATTAAATAATCAAATGTTTGCATTTGATAAATGAGAAAAATAAGTCTATTTGCAAAGCTACTTTTGAATGTTCAGCAAGTAATCAATATTCATTTAGAACCAAGAAAGGGCTTGTTTCCATTGAGTCTCTAAATTGGAGTGTAAATTTCAAAAGTTGCAGGCAGCTAAAAGTAGTTTACAGCTCCATTTTAGTACCAGGTTTAGTATCAGGTTTCCATTTAAATATTTTACGCAGTGCGTGCAGTCGGTCTTTTCATGTATGTGTACGTTAACATTGTGTTAACTCCTAAATCCGTGCTAGTTCATTGCTATGGTAACCCAACCTGACACTATAAAAGTTTAACACCTGCGCTCCTTACCTTTGATAGCCTCTAAAGAGAAAGAGACGAGAGTTATGTAGGTCACAAAACAAAGATACAAGATATTACATGTTTTAATTTATTGATATATGTAATATTTATTGTGGCCCTAGGCCTATGCAAAGTTGGAATTATGTTGATATGTGCTTGATTATATTTTTATATGTAAATACATACTGATATTTAATCAGGAACATAACTCCCACTGGTCCTATACCTGGGCCTGCAATAAATATCACATATATCAATAAATGTATGAAGTTAAACACTTGCATTGTTTGTAAACTTTAATATCTAAATGGGAACTAAGCCTCAAGAAGCTTATTTTCCTCTTTTACACCTAGTTCAGAATGCCGTAATGTTTGAGACCTTATCGACAGCTTCCAACTGTGTTTTACCTGTTTGCACATTCAATGGAAACCGGGTGTAATTTTGTGCTTTTTGGCTTCTATTATTTTCTATGGGACATGTCACTACTTTTTGGCAGCCGAACCCTTGCTGCTGGTAATGCGACCTAGAAAAAGCCCAATTAAGGGGTCAACGTAAATGAGCCCAAATTAAGCCAACTTTTGTTATTTTTAACAAATGTACCAAAACATTGATCCTACCCTAATCATTTTAGAAATCATACTGATAAATGCACTGCTTTACACAAAATAGCAAGCTTAACATTTGTTTTACATTGCATTCTCCATTGACACTGCCAGTTTTCTCACTGATCATGCTCCTTAGCAAGACATATTCTTGGCCACCTGGATTATATATTTCCAGGTGAACATGCTCAGATAGTTTCATGCCATTCCCTGGTACTATAAAAGACAAGCACATGCTGTCACTTTGGCTACTCCGCAAGCCTACAGGATCCTGGTCATATCCAAACCATATTATTCATCTTTGTATGTGCATTCAAGCTGTTCAGTCAAGTTTGTTGTAGTGCTTGGCTATTCATCTGCTTCTGTAAGTACATGTTCTTCAGCCATGTCTATTAAAGTGCTTGAAAGTTACTCTGCTTCTATGAGTGCATGTTTATCAGTCAAGTTTGTTAGACTACTTGTCAATTAAAAGATTTCTGTTTTCAAGTTTGTTAAAGTACCTGCATATTCATCTCTTCAGCCAAGTGTGTGACTATGTCAGCTTACTGACCAAGCTCAAAGTCTAAAGTATCAGCTTACTTTCTAAGCTTTACATTCAAGTTATGTCTACTAACTTTGCCAAGCTTTTAGTCTAAAGCAGGGGTGTCCAAACTTTGCTCTCCAGAGGTTTTGGAACTACATTTCCGATGATGCTCAGCCAGCATTTTATCTAGCTGAGTATCATGGGAAATGTAGTTCCAAAACCTCTGGAGAGCAAAGTTTGGACACCCCTGGTCTAAAGTATCTGCTCACTTGTATAGCTTCAAGTCTAAATTATTTGTTCTTTTGTCAAGCTTTAGATTTAAAGTTTTTATTAACTTGCCAAACTTCAAGTACAAATGGCAAGTTCACCTCTCAGTCTTCAACCTAAAGAATTTGTTTAACTGCTGATCTCCAACGTGTGGGTGTCGAGGGTCAAGTCATTTGTACCTGCCTTTATGTTTTTAGTTTGCAAATTTACTGACCTCACATTGCTCTGAAAGGCTTGTTTAACTTTCGCTTGGCTTAAGCTTTATTTTTTATTCTCTGAAATTGATCCTGCAATTATAATTAAGAATATTTTGATGTAAGATTTTTTTTCTGAATAACATACATTTATAAAAATGGTACTTACATATAGGGGCCTATTTATGAAAGGCCTGTCGGACATGATCCGACAGTGCGGATCATGTCCGACAGACCTTGCTGAATGTGGAGAGCAATACGTTCTCCGCATTCAGCATTGCACCAGCAGCTCTTGTGAACTGCTGGTGCAACGCCGCCCACTGCAGATTCGCGGCCAATCGGCTGCTAGCAGGGGGGTGTCAATCAACCCAATCGTATTCAATCGGGTTGAAATGCGTCAATGTCTGTCCGCCACCTCAGAGCAGGCACACAGGTTATGGAGCAGCGGTCAGAAACACAGGTCCTAAAATTCCATACAGAGCTTGATAGATAGGCCCCATAGGCTCTCATCTAAATCAAACATGATAAGTGAAATTCACAATTGCAACTCACCCAAAGTATAGCTGTTAGAGAATTGTTTTGTTTTTTATTAAGACAAAACTACACACATTTCCAATTTGGCCAATTCTTAGTTTCATTCAGCAGCAGCTTGCAGGGTAAAAAAAAAAAAAAAAAAAACTTTATTGAAATGAAGCTAATACAACAAATAGTAACTATAAATAGTGGCAGACGACCTCAGTGCTTCTTCTATTAGCTCCATTTATTAATCAGCCGATGCTGCTTTGGAGCCCCGTCACTTCAGGTTCGCCTGAAATGGAAGTTAAGAAGTAACGGTCGTAAAACTGCTGCTCCTTAACTTGTCCGCCACCGAAAAGGTGGTGGTGGACTGAAATCATCCCTATCTGATCGGCATGATTGACGGCCCCTGCTAGTGGCCGATTGGCCGCCAGTGTGCAGGGGGCGGCATTGCACAAGCATTTCACCAGAAATGCTTGTGCAATGTTAAATGCTGACAGCGTATGCTGTCAGCATTTAGCGAGGTCGAGCGGAGTGTTGTTAAATCTACCCCTATATCTGTATAATGTTACTTTATACAACAAAATAATATACTTCCATTATTTCACCTATCTTGATCTTGGGTATCTCTCAGAGCAAAACAATTTCTGTATTACAGCTTTGTTATATTTGTTCTTGTCCATCAATTTACAAACATAGACTTCAAAAATAATTCTATAACACTTTTACAATATGCTATTTGTATTCATTTATTATATTTTTATTTTTTTAGGGTTTATTATTCTGTCATTTTAACAGTGGAATGCTTTTAAAATCTCTAGCCAGTTACTTTTTCCCACATGAATTAATAGTTTACAAATAACAGCAATGAATAGAATGTGCATCAAGGAAAATCCCCACATCTCTGCAGCTTTTAAAGTATTGTTCGCAATCCATTAATTTGAAGGAAAATGTCACTTTCACACAGCTGTTTTTACCATAAATTGGTTGTGAAAAGTCTTGTAAATAAAATTTGACTATTCAGAGTAAAATGTTTTTTTTTTTTAATATGTTTTTTACTCTATTCATAGCATTATACTTTTTTGTTGTATTCACTTACTTATGCAAGCTGAATTTATTTCCTTGTTGAAAAGATGTTGGTACATTGACATATTTAATTCATGTAGTAAATATAATATTGGATAAACCTACTTGAGTTTATTCAGATTTTTTTTCCCTTTTTTTATAATACCAATACTTGTGTTAAAGTTTCAGAATACAATAAAGGCTGACATTTAACCGTAGATTATAAAATGGCATTTTTAATTAATTTATTTTCTTTTTGAGTGGATTTTGTACTTGGCCCTTAAGTTAACTCCATTTGCGTTTAAAAAATAAATACATTTTAGGAATGGCTTTGCTGGAGACTGATGACAAGTAGCCAGAAATGATCAAATGCAACTTTATTACAGTAATGGACAAACAAGATGCTGCTTTTGAGCCATTGTGGGGCAGACTCACTCATGCCAGTATGCTTTCTGCAATGTAAGATGCAGTGGTTATATGGACACCATGAACAGGTTAAGTTGTGGTGATTGTCAGGCCCTGCTCTCTCACAATTGGTTATTTACTGCTAAGTGGACAAAAAGGTTCCCATCTCAAGATCCTTGTCCCGCCCACGTTTTAGTACATGAGGCCCAACGGCCTATATTAAATTAAAACCATTCAAAAATACTTGTACCCACCCTTTCCTCAAAGCTGCAAGTTGTAAGTTAAAGGAACATTACCCATATACTAAAGCCTGAAAACGATGTAACATATCTGTAAAAAGCTGACTGGTAAAAATCACATGAACATCCCTATTTACAAAAAGGAAGATATTTTACCTCAAAATTGTTTTACCTATTCAGACTAAGGCGATGATCTAAACTTGGCCAGATCAGCCGTGTTTTTTCTCGCCGACACTCATACAGACTGCCCTGGTGGAATTATCATAAAAAAGGGACAGTCCCTACGAGTGGCATAAATGTCTCCTATTGAAAGTAATGGAGCTCGCTGGAAAGAGACACCACTCCATAGAGTGAAGTGAGCAGGGGGCGCACTTTAAAAAGTAAATCCTGCGGCCAATATAAATCACATTATGCTGCTTTCTGTGTATAGCATCTTACATTCCCCTAAATGTTTGTATGCATATGTTTGTCTATCAGGGTCATAAGGATTTTCAGTGTTTTGAAAAAAAGCTGGTCACCTTTTAGTTTGCAAGAAAAAAATGTAAATTCTGTAGTACGAAAATCTTTACAGAATTATGCTGGGATTAGAGAACCAATTTTATGTACATACGCCCATGGAATTTCCATGTTCAGCCCATTTTACAAAATAAACAGCAATTACGCTTTGTTTTTTATACTTATGTATAAATTTCTGTGTGCATCCAGTGCACTTAAATTATTATTTATGCCATGCATATTTAATACAATTTATTCCTGTGTAAATTACATACAATTTTTAGTTTTTTTTTATAAAATAAGATTTTTGGTGAAGAACTTTGTTACAAATGTTGGTGCACCTTAACCCCTTGAGTGCTAACAACGGCTCTGAGCCATCACAAATTGTCCCAGTCAGGTGCTAACGACGGCTCTGAGCCATCACAAATTGTGCCAGTCAGGTGCTGACGACGGCTCAGAGCCGTCGCTAGCACTCACCCACCTTAAGGGCAATCTGGGGGCTCCCACCTACTCCCACCCCGGCGATCGGACCTGTATAGTGACAGGCATCGCCGGGGCTTGAAGTTTCGTGCGGTGACGTCACGCACAATGATCATCGGGCAGCTTTATTTAAAGTTTATAATGACAAGTATAGGGAGATGTGGGCATGCTGCTTAGTAGCCTGTATCTCAGGCATCTAAGCAACTACAGACCCCCAAGATCCACCGTTGGAAAGGTAATCGCCTAACCTTTACAACAGTCTTGGGGATCTGTATAAAAAAGTAAAAAAAGTTACAAACAAATATATTTTAAAAAAGTAGTTTTTAAAAAAAAAAAAAAGTTAAAAACCAACTTAGCACCCAGGTGGGAAATGGCTTGGCAGCCAGGGATAGTCTAGTGAAAATTAAACTTTCGTGATTCAGATAGAGCATGCAGTTTTTAGCAACTTTCTAATTTACTCATCTGATCAATTCTTCTTTTTTCTTCTGGTATCTTTATTTGAATGTAAGCTTAGGAGCTGGACCATTTTTGGTTCAGGACATGGGTAGCGCTTGCTGATTGTTGGCTACATGCTGCTTAGTAGCCTGTATCTCAGGCATCTAAGCAACTACAGACCCCCAAGATCCACCGTTGGAAAGGTAATCGCCTAACCTTTACAACAGTCTTGGGGATCTGTATAAAAAAGTAAAAAAAGTTACAAACAAATATATTTTAAAAAAGTAGTTTTTAAAAAAAAAAAAAAGTTAAAAACCAACTTAGCACCCAGGTGGGAAATGGCTTGGCAGCCAGGGATAGTCTAGTGAAAATTAAACTTTCGTGATTCAGATAGAGCATGCAGTTTTTAGCAACTTTCTAATTTACTCATCTGATCAATTCTTCTTTTTTCTTCTGGTATCTTTATTTGAATGTAAGCTTAGGAGCTGGACCATTTTTGGTTCAGGACATGGGTAGCGCTTGCTGATTGTTGGCTACATTTAGACAACAATCAGAAAGCACTACCCAGGTGCTGAACCAAAATGGGCCAGCTCCTATGCTGACATTCCTGCTTTTTCAAATAAAGATACCAAAGAATGAAGAAAAAAAGATAATAGGAGTAAATTAGAAAGTTCATTAAAATTGTGTGCTCTCTTTTGGGGATATGGTAAATGGTAGGGAAGAGGGATAGGTTGTAACCTTTTTTTTTTGTTTTGTTTTGTTTTGTTCTGTTTTTGTTAATTGGTTGGTTCGTGGTTTATTGGAGGTCGAGGTGAGTATAAGTAGAGGGTAGTTTAGGAGGAAAAATGATTCAGCAGTATAAAATAGACAACTAAAGGATATAGCTACTTAATTTGGTTAAATTGTAAGTGAGAATACGCTAACAGTATGATCGGGTTATTAATTGTTTATTTAGTGATTACCAATTTTTGGTGGTATTAACAAGGCAGTTAAGTATAGGGTTGAACAATGTTCCTGCTTGGTTTAAATTGATAACAACAATGTAGCTAAGTGTGGATTTAAACAATATTTATGTTTAATATGTGTCTTGTATGGTGTAAATAACTGCTTGAATGTAATATGCTGAACATTAATAAAAAACAGAAATTAAAAAAAAAATTGTGTGCTCTGTCTGAATCATGAAAGTTAAATTTTGACTATTCCTTTAACAATACAATTTATTCCTGCATATTTTTGTGTGAATGGTTCAATTATTCGTTTTGTAAGATATATAAAATACAAATTTTATTGTGCACTTTGTAATGTCAGCATCTCCTTCCCATAACAAAATTCATTATACGCCCCATAGCGAGACACCCAGTTTTTAGTATAAAAAAATTGATTTAGATCATTTTACCAGGGAAATAGAAGTACTGGCGAGCATTCTTTAACAATCTTGTGACCTTTAGATCATCGGGTTCTAAGGGCTCTGTGAGCAATTATCCTTCAGCTACTCTCATTTGCATGGTAAAAAAAACCCACATCCAATCAGCATCATTTGTTTTACCGTGATCTCGCTGGATTTCACTATAATCTCACAAGATTTTATATTTAAGTGACTGTTACTGCACATGCCTATTCATGCCCCCTTGCAAGTCATTTTACAATGGGATGTGACTATTGAGTTCATTTTGAAATAACATATCTTCTTATTTACATATAGGGCTCCATGTACGAAGCAGCGAAAGCTGCTCCAGAGCCTTTGCGGGGCAGGTTCGCATATGCGAGCCTGCTTCCCGCAATGTAAGAAGCAGGGGTCATTAGACCGCTGCTTCCTACAGCCTACGCCACCTCTTAGGTGGCGAAGCAAAATCACCAAGAGCACGCTCACTCTCGGTGATTGACAGCCCCTTCAGTCGCGTGATTGGTTGCGCGATTGAAGGGGCGGGCATTACACACTCTGATGAGTGTGTAATGGTACATACGGGCAAGCGGATCAATTGATCCGCTGCCCGTGTGTAGCGGAGGCGGGCGGACAGCTTTGCGAGATAAGAAGCTGTCCGCCCGCGCTTTAGTACATGGTGCCCATAGACATTCATGTGATATTTTATATTCTTTTTTTTAAACCAAACAACAGAATAACAGCATCTCACTGAATGATATAGTGCCGATGTAGAAAGACTCTGCCAAATCTCCAATAACAAACAAATAGAATAAATTGTCCAGAGCACTCATATAATTATTCTTCTTTTATTAAGGTGCAGACATCTCATGCTTTTCTCCATTTATTAAGGCACAGACATCTCAAGCAACGTTTTGGGTATATAACCCTTATTCATTCTTCAAGAAGAATTATATAAGAGTGCTGTAGACATTTTATTCTATTTGTTTATTCTTTTTTTAAAAAAGATATACGGCATCACTTTCAATTAATTCAGCATTTGGATATTATCTCTTTAAAATCTTTTATAATAAGAACCATATCCATTTTGTAAATTTTCACTTCTCGGTGCATATAATATGTTCCTTTGTGAAGGATATCAGAAAATATTGCAGAAAATATCACAGAGTATAGCTATAAAAATGTCTTCAAAACAATAAAGAAAAAAACAAATTTAGAGGAAAAAACATATCTACCTGTATATGTAGCAGTCTAACATACACAGTTAAAGAGAAATTAAAGGGATATTCCAGCATAATAATGTTATCTATCTATTGCACAAAAAACAATGTATCAGGATTGATAATGACATACCCAAAATGAAATAGTACGGCATAAAATATTGCTTTAACTCATAGAAATTGTTATTTTCAGGTCGTCACATCAATTTCCAAAACGCCCCTCAGAAATACCTTTTTTCCTCTTCTTTATTCTGTTGACATTATCTAATCATCATCCATATGTAAATTAACTACTATTAGCCTGCGGGTGCGCGTGCACATTAAGAGCTATTGCATTCTCCATTGTCCTTATTGGGACACTTCAAATCACGCGTTATACTAAAGCCGCTTGCTAATAACACTATGGAGCTGTGAGCTGTCAGAATTTCAGAGCGAATAGGAGTTCAAAGATAGCGCATGACATCACAATTGCACTGCGTATGCACATCCTGATGCACGTTAACAGAGCTAGTTCAGGAGGGGCGTTCATGGCCGTATATTAATACGATTAAAGGCATTGGCTATGATAAGGATAAAAAACAGAGGCCACTGAAAAAATGATTTTATTCAAAATGATTTATCTTAAAAACAAAGCAATATATTTAAATGGATCATATTAGAAAGTGAAATGTTTTTTAACAATATGTACATTAGATATTTGGTTTAAAAGCACTGGACTTTCCTTTTAAAATATAAATGAGACAACTTCATTAACTTTGAAGTAATGTGTAATGAGGCCAGTGGACAAGATACTTCTATAAGAGCAGAAAGCTTTTTATGAACTCAGCACGTTGAACTGAAGTGTGGGTGAAAAATTCTGACCACATCTCTAACACCCCAGAATCCCCATCTATAACAGCCCCTCAAAACATATTTTGTTCTATTCAACTAGAATAATTTACAATAACAAAATAGAAATATGGATATCTTTACTATTACAAACATGCACATAAACTATTTTGCAAGTGTATTTCTGAAGTCTTAGAAATGGTTGGTTTTCACATTGGAAGCTGTTCTTGTTTGTTGTGAAAGATACCATGTATTGGACACCTCACACAACTATAACAATTTACTGGCAGGAACACCTACCTTTTAAACTGTAGGAAATATAGATGCTCAATGAGTTTCAAAAATGATTTCAAATTTACAATGAGACCCCTTTGCAACTTCACAAGTGTCTATGAATCCAAGTCAATGTCAGTTCCATTGGGACATCCTTAATACTATTCAGTTGTTTTCATTAGGTATAGTCTATAAGAGGTAATTATCATGTTATAGAATTCCCATTTGGGGAATTAGGGAAAGCTCATAAGACAGGGCAGATGATGATACTATATGAATGGAGGTCAGAATCCCTATAGAGTGTGTGTGTGGGGGGGGCGGGTGGCCTTCAAGACTGTTGAGAGAGAAGTCATGCCAACTCGACCTGTGTTATTTATTTATGCATGATACCATTGGCTGGCTTTCTACTTTACACCAATCTGAAGCTTAATAAATAGGTTATGGATCACAATTTGCGCATTACAATATGGAAGACATACAGATTTTCCTTTAATCGTTGATGATTATTTCATGACACCACTTACTTTCTTGTTATTGATTAGATGGTTTTGGTTGTTGAATAAGTAAATAAGAGATTCATTTTATTTATTTACTTTTACTGAAATTTTATTTTTTTTACCAAAAAGGTTATAGCCTCATCTCCAAAATTGTGTCTGTGTATGTAATATAAGTAGTTTTTGTAACTGTGTGCATTATTTTACTTCTTGAAAAGTTAAAGGGACAGCCTACTTGATTTGTTTTTTTATTGTTTAAAAAGATAGAAAGCGGATTTACTTCCCTTTTCCCAACTTTGCACAACCAACATGTTATATGTTATATTAATATACTTTATATAACCTCTAAATCTCTGCCTGTTTCTAAACCCCTTTGGGCCTCCTCTTATCTCAATGCATTTTATTAGCTTTTCATAGCCAGACTAGTTCATGTGTGCCATATAGATATCATTGTACTCACTCCCTCACTAATTGGCTAACATGCAAGTTTGTAAAAAGCTCTGGGATTAGGGGCAGTCTGCAAAGGCTTAGATACATTAAAGGGACACTGAACCCAAATTTTTTCTTTCATGATTCAGATAGAGCATGCAATTTTAAGCAACTTTGTAATTTACTTCTATTATATTTTTTGTTGTTCTCTTGCTATCTTTATTTAAAAAAGAAGGCATCTCAGCTAAGGAGCCAGCACATTTTTGGTTCAGGACCATAGACAGCACTTGTTTATTGGTGCTGTCCAATCAGCAACGATAACCCAGGTTGTTCACCAAAAATAGTCCAGCATCTAAACTTACATTCTTGCTTTTCAAATAAACATAGCAAGAGAATGAAGAAATTTTTATAATAGGAGTAAATTAGAAAGTTGCTTAAAATTGCATGCTCTATCTGAATCACGAAATACATTTTTTGGGTTCAGTGTCCCTTTAATATAACTGTGTTGTTTATGCAAAACTGGGGAATGGGTTATAAAGGGATTCTCTATCTTTTTAAATAATAACAATTTTCAAGCAGACTATCCCTTTAAGTAAATCTGAGCTATAAAATAATTATGAGATATTTAGTCACTTTTACCTGTAAGTCCATAACCCACTGTAAAATGATGTCAGGTTAGTGTACCCTGTATTTTTTAAATCTATATTGTTAATTGAATGTGATGTATATTGTGTCTATGAGGCCTATTTATCAAAGTGTCAACTATGTTGCATTTGCGGGCGTCAATACGCTTGCCAAACATCGCGGCCGCGTATCGGAATACTATCTCCTTATTTATCAAAAAAGCTGTCAAAAACACGCACGTCAAGTATGGTGCGAAGAGCATCGAACTGGTGTTAACTAACAGTCATCGATGTTGCGGCTATTCAGGCTTTTCCCAACTTTATTTATACTATTTCAATACTGTCCACGAACAAGCACATTTCTCTTCAGCACATTATTGTATATAGTGTAAATGTATTCTTTTTCTGAGCAGGACTAATTGCGAATATAGCAAGTAGCGACATATTTGGTGCAAAGTGGAGAGTGAATTATTAGAATTCTTTTTAAGATTGGACATACATATTTTAGTATGTATACACACACACACACATATATATATATATATATATATATATATATATATATATATATATACATATATATATTTCAATTTGCACCGTTTCAGAATAACAACCTTTTTTTTCAGTCATGTGACTGCTACTGAAAAGCATTGAGAAGCAGTGCATTGATTAAAATAGCCAGTAGGTGGAGCTGTCCGCTTGTATTGCAGCAAAGATATGCAAGCCAAGCAAGCTGAAATTAATCAGTTTAACCAGACCTGAGTTATCAAGCATCTTGCAAAGGAACAAGATCTTCCCGTCTATGAATCATTCCAGATTGGAATGCATAGAAAGAACTGTTTGCAGAAAAATGCAAGTAAAGTCTGTGTTGTGTGATTATTTTATTAGGTTTATAATGCTGTTTAGCATTTAAAGTCTTAATTTCAAAGCTTTAAAAATAATGTATTAGGTGTTACTTATGACAATTTTGAGAGGGGCCTGGAACCTATCTCCCTCACTTCCCATTGACTTACATTATTATCTGGGTTTCAATTTACAACGGTTTCGATTTACAACCATTCCTTCTGGAACCTAACCCCGGCGTAAACTGAGGGCTACCTGTATATATATATACAGTATATATGTGTGTGTATGTGATATGTCAGAAATCTTTTGCAAATATATTTACATGTCCCAAAGTTCCATTTTTTGTTCTAAACAATGTTGTCTGTCATATCTCTGTGTTTATTTATACCACTATATGTATATATTGTAAATGTATTATTATTCTGAGCAGGAATAATTTCGAATATAGCATGTAATCATAGTATCATATGTATTTATTTGAAATCTATGGATATTTTATGTTTGAATATTTTTTTATTTTTCATAAATAATAAACATTTACAGAAACAGAAATACCTTCCACTGCAGCGACCTCAATGATTATGGGATCCAGAGTGTAGGTTTGTACGTAAACCTTTCTAAACAGTATATGCTACAGTTAATAATTATTAAAATAACTCAGTCATTGCTACTGAAGTTTACACACCTATGGAGGGTTAGCAGTTAGAGATTAAAAACTTTATCTTCATACTGTCGTGCAATCCTTGGTAAGAGATAGTATAGTACTTGTGTCTGATAGAAGGCTTGCCCTCCGCTGAACCCCACCAAAGCTTTTAAGTCGATCTGAGCTAACCCACTCAAGTCACATACTGCTGAACTATTAAAGAATACAACTCTAAGGGGAGGTAAGGTTAGGTAAAATAGGTTATCAAGGGTCAAAGGGGGAAGGGACGGGGAGGGGGGGTGACGACACATTGTATCTCAGTGTTTGTTATATATACTGCTATAGATAGAGGAATCGATGTGCAGAATAATCACCTAAGGTTGACTTTTCCATTAGTTTCAAGTGTCTAACCTTCATTTCGCTATCCAATAGTACCATATTGCCTGGACTACTTCCTTATTGTCTAAGGTGTTGGATGTTAAGTCGTACATGTTATATGTGTACTGAATTTTATTGTATACCTCTGTCCAGGTGGGGCTACCTGTCTTCCAGTACCTGGCTATACATGTCCGGGTGACTGTACATACTATCCTAATAAATGTATTTATGTGCTTGTTAAATCTATTAATAGGGATGTGCAATAAGGCCTGTTGAATTGTGAGATCTATCTTTTCGTTCAGGATCCGACTAAGGAAAGAAGATAGAGTTTTCCATAGACCTGAGATTACTCCGCAGTCCCACCACATATGTCTATATGTTCCTCTTTCTCCGCACCCTCTGTAACATAGTGGGTTTCCCTGTGCATGCATATGGGCCGTTCTAGTGGGTGTCAGGTACCATCGGTGTATAGTCTTGGTAATATTTTCCTTTAGGTCCACACTTAGGAGTCCTTTGTCTGCCCTTTGAAATATTGATTCCCATTCTTTGTTGTCTTTACTAATATGTAATTCCCTCTCCCATGCCAACATAGTAGTAGTTTTGGTTGTGATCTGTGAATCCTGTATGGCTATATAGAGAATGGATATAGTGTGTCTAGTACGGTCCTTTGTTTTACACATGTCTTCTAGTGGTGTTGTGTGGCCACCTCTAGTTTTCCTTATATATGAGTGCATTGCGGATTGTATCTGCAAATATAGATACCAATGAAGTTTAAGGGGGCTCAGTTTTGTCTGCAACTGAATGAAGGATAGTATAGCTCCGTCTTCCAGAAAGTCTGCTACTCTATATAATCCCTTGTTTTCCCATTTCTGTATTTGAACCCTGAGTTCTTCAGGTAAAATGTATCTTATTGGGATGTATAGGGAGTGTTGTGGTAGAAGCTTAAATTTATTACTTGTTTTTTTCCAAGTGTTTATAGTGAGATTTGTAGTATAAGGTTTATCTGTCTCACTAGAGGGCGGTGTTTTCCCCGGGTCCCAAAGTATAGCGTCAGTCTCGTCCCATCCTCCTAAAGTCGCTTCAAAAGTGGGCCATATGACTTCTGTGTTCCTTTTTAATAAGAGGCTATCTTGTGCTAATCTGGCAGCATTATAATATTCTAATAGATTAGGGACCCCAATACCTCCTAGATTTTTATGTCTGTATAAAACTGGCCTCGCTATTCTATTTGTTTTGTCTCCTCTGATATAGCCTAGTATGTCTTTTTGTATTGTCTCTAAATCTGTTTTAACCATTTTAACAGGAAGGGTTCTAAATAAATATAGTATCCTTGGTAGGATGTTCATCTTAACCGAGGCCACTCTGCCCAGCCACGAGAACTTGTAAGTTTTCCATTTTGCTATATCTTTCCTAATCTGCCTGAACAGCGGAGGATAGTTAACTTTATACAGTAGTGTCGGGGAGGAGGGGAGGTGGATCCCTAGGTATTTTAGAGTATGCTTCATCCATTTAAAGTGAAAATTTGTTTCTAGTATCTCCTGTGTCTGACGAGGAATCGCTATGGGGAGAGCCTCACATTTCTCTGCATTAATCTTAAATCCCGAAATAGATGAGAATGTGTCTAGTGTTTGGTGGAGAATAGGTAATGAGATTAGGGGGTTCGTCAAAGTCAAGAGTATGTCGTCCGCAAATAAGGCCATTTTATATTCCATCTTATTTGTCTTAAGCCCTGTTATATCTGTCTGTGAACGAATTTTAGCAGCTAGGGGCTCTATGCAAAGAGCAAAAAGCAATGGAGACAGAGGGCACCCCTGTCTGGTTCCATTACGAATTGGGAAGTGCTGAGATTTATATCCCGCTGATGAGACCTGAGCTCCCGGCGTGGAATAGATGGCCCTCAATGCTTTCATAATGGCTCCCTCAAACCCCATCTTATGTAACACCGAAAACATATATCCCCAGTCAATGCGATCAAACGCCTTCTCCGCATCCAACGATAGGAGCAGAGAAGGCGTTTTTGATTCTGTCAGGGCCTGTACCAGGTTAGTTACTTTGCGTATATTGTCTGGGGCTTCTCGACCTTTGATAAAACCCACCTGATCCGGGTGTACCAGGTGGGGTATGATATGTTTGAGTCGGTTTGCTAATATTTTAGTAAAAATTTTAAGGTCCTGATTAATCAGGGATATTGGGCGGTAGTTTTGGCATTTTTTGTGATCCTTCCCAGGTTTAGGAATTACTACTATCTTTGCAGCCAGGAGCTCTGGTGGAATGACCCCTCCCTCCATAATATGGTTACATATTTTAACTAGATGTGGGATTAGTATGCCTTTAAATAGTTTATAGTATTCGCCGGGGAATCCGTCCGGTCCCGCCGCCTTCCCTGGTTTGAGGTCTCTGATAGCCCCAAGCACCTCCATAGAGGATATGGGGGCATTTAGGGTTTCTCTCTGTTCCTCAGAAAGAGTCTGCAATAGATCTTGACTGAGAAAGGTTGAGGTTAGTTCCTCTGTCTCTTTATCATGTGAGATCTTTTTGCCATCATATAGTTCCCCATAATAAGTTGCGAAGGTGTCTACTATTTCTTGGGGGTGTGAGGTCACTGAGTCACTAGATGTCTCTATTGAGGAAATAACTGAGGCTTTACATCTTTCTTGGATTTTATGCGCCATGTATCTGTCTGGTTTATTTGCGAATAAAAAGTATTGTGCCTGATAAATTTGACTGGCTCTAATAGCACGAGATTGTAGAAGAGTGGCTAGGGCAGTTCTTTTGGATTGGAGAGTTTTCTGAATGGCCGTTGTTCTACTAAGTCTATGCTTCCTTTCTAAGTCTTCTATTTCTGTATGAAGTTGTTCTAACTGTTGTCTGTACTTTCTAGTTTGTATTGCTTTCTCCTTAATAAGTATCCCCCTTAATACTGCTTTGTGGGCCGCCCACGTGATCCCTGGGTTAGTCACTGTATCAGTATTAATACTCCAGTATTCAGTGAGAAGTCTAATTATATTGTCATGTGTCTGGGGGTTTCTGACACACGACCCATCAAAGGTCCATGTCTTACTTCTGTGTGGGTCACAAAGTCCCTCTAGCTGTAAAGTAATGATCGAGTGATCAGACCACACACAAGCATGGATCTGTGAACCGTGTAACAGAGGTTGCAGTATTTGACTTACATATATGTAATCCAATCTGATGTAGGATTTATGTGGCGCTGAATAAAACGTAGTGTCATTAGTCAGGCCATAAAGTGTGGTCCATGTATCTATCAGGGAGTGAGGTAGTAATGTGTCTTGTATTGTTTTGACAATACGGTTATGTCTGGTTTGTTTGTTGGTTAAGGGTCTTTTTGCTGTGGGTTCGATATTTAGCATTGTAATATTAAAGTCTCCTGCCATAAATATTTTAGTATGGGACCATTGTGTGAGTAGATATGATATGTGTTGGAAAAAGTTATGTTGGTTTTCGTTCGGTGCATAAACATTGCATAGAGTAATTTCAGTGTCTAATATTCTCCCTTTAACTATTATATACCTCCCTTCAGTGTCTGCAATTACCTCTTCTTTTATGAAATGAAGTGAGGAGTGGATAAGGATAGATGTGCCTCTTTTTTTAGTTGTTGTTGTGGAGTGGAAGTGGGAATTAAAATGTTTTGCCCAATACTTTGGAATTCTATCGTTAAGTAGGTGGGTCTCTTGGAGAAATAATATATTGGCATGTAGGGAGGTATATTGTGTCATTGCCATGCGTCGTTTTACGTCAGTATTTAGTCCCCTTACATTATGGGACAATATCTTTATCCTAGGGATCATGTTATTGTATCTATTGTGGGCTGGTGCAAAAGGAAGATTGTTACCTGTGGATCTCTGGTCTGGAAATCTAATGGTATAGAGTGCAGGTACTTGGAAATATATATGGTGAACTTTTCTGTGTCGTCACTGGGGGTGGGGAGGGAGCTAAAAGAAAAAAACAGTGTTAATAACATAAAAAGCAATATTTCCGGGTCTCCAACAGTAGGACCCTTAATGATTGAACTTTGGAATAACATAGGAACAAGTTATAAAATAAATTAACTTATATTATTATACTCTGGGGGAAACTAAAGGCCCCGCAACATCTTATTACATCTATATCAATAGATTAGTGAGAGTCTCTGAGAAGGAATGTCAGTGGAGAGGACCACGCCTCCCGGGGAAGGAAACCTAAAACAGTGGTTTCAGATAGTGTAATGGATGTCCAGAATTATCTCCGTTTAGTGTTTCTTTTGTCAGCCTTCCCACCTCTCAGACTCTAAGAAAAGAAAGAAAAGTCTTCAAGAAGGAGATGCTGTCATCTATGATGTTTTCCCTCTTGTTTCTTTAATTTTTTGTTTTTTTATAGTTGATATTCTGCCATTTAGATGGATCTGGTGGTCTGCTTGGGTTTTTATTCTTCTCTGGGTTCAGTTCTGTGGTTGGGGTAATAGGTGTCTCCAAAGCCAAAATCTTGCAAATTTCAGGAATGTCTTCTGGGTCTTTAAGTGAGATTGTTTTAGAGTCTTTTGTAATGTGTAAAGCAAATGGAAATCCCCATCTGTATAAAATCTGGTGTTTCCGGAGTAGAGTAGTGAGAGGACGAAGGGCACTCCTCCTTTGTAATGTCCTGACACTGAGATCCTGATAGAATTGTATCACGTTGCCTTGATGTTTATATGTGGGATGTTTCCTGGCCGCTTGTAGAATTTTCTCTCTATCTGGGAAGAAAGTTAGTTTGATAATAATGTCTCTTGGGGGAAGACCTGTTTTGGGTTTGGCTTTTAATGCCCTATGTGCTCTCTCAATATGGAAGATATAATCAGCTGGGGAGTTTGTAAGCTGCATGAAGAGTTGAGTGAGATAAGCTGGGAGTTCTGTAGGGCTCACTTCTTCTGGAACTCCTTTGAGGCGTATATTGTTCCTTCTGCTCCTGTTTTCCAGATCTTCCAATTTATCCTGGAGCTCTTCCATTAGTTCTTGTTGAGAGGACACTGATTGGGACATTTCATCCATCTGATCTACCATGGCATCCTTTTGATCTTCTAGTGTCTCAATCCTGTTACCCATCTCCATCAAGTCAGATTTAAACTCAGAAAGGCTATTGGTGACAGATGTGTGTATAGAATCAATTTTCTCCCATAATTTTTCAAAATTATCTGTAATATCTTTCTTGGAAACCAAATTTCTGAGATCAGCTTTCGTTAGTGGGCTTTTGTCTTGTGGAGCTAATTGAGAATCGATGTCAGATTCTTCTTTCATTTCTGCATCTGTTTGCTGTTTATTATTTTGAGAACTCTTAAAGAATGTGGATACAGGTGTAGATTTTATTGTTTTATCCCCCTTAGTGGGTCTTCTAGAGGTCATGGTGTAGGGGGAGGATCTAGACCGCTGTTGATTGAAGTTGTTCGTTCAGATTGGGTAGTCAGTTGCATAAACAGTGACCTTGTGCAAAAGAAATGACCCTGCAGAGTTGGCTTTATATTAGTTAGTCAGGCAGATAGTTCATTTAGGCATACAAGAGGTTTTGTTTTCCCTCTCAATACATGGTATGATTTATTTCGATGTTGCAAGCATTATGGAATAGAATTTACAGGTCCCCCCACAGTAATCAGGTTGTTATTCACATTATCCTCTCCGATATGATTATCAGTC
Organism: Bombina bombina; assembly: GCF_027579735.1. Classification (NCBI taxonomy): domain Eukaryota; kingdom Metazoa; phylum Chordata; class Amphibia; order Anura; family Bombinatoridae; genus Bombina; species Bombina bombina. The sequence goes on along the minus strand of NC_069507.1, from coordinate 78,954,626 downwards.
TACTATCAGCAGATATAAGCCACTGTGGGTATGAAGGAGGTAACTTTGTGGCTCTTATATCCCCAGTGGTTATGCTAAAATAACTTTCCAGAAGCAGTTTTTGATGTAGGGTGAGTCCCTGACTTCCCTCTCTCCAGAATGTATAATCGCAGATGCAGTTGATATATTGATATTATATAGAGATATGTTGGTATCTCCCCTCTCCCCAGGGAACTTATCCTCACAGGATGATCACGGCAAAAGGTTTGTGGGGTATGACCTATCAGCACTACGGTCTGACAGGAAAGGGGGGGGGGAAGAGGGTGATTAGAGAGAATCAGGCAAAAAGAAAGGAAGATGAGAGGAAAAAAAGCTGTCTTCCCTTTAAAACTGTCACTTAGATGTGTGCTTCTGTTGATAAAGTATTGCTGTTAGATCTTAATAAATCCAGCAGGGGTCAGTGTTGTACTGCAGCCATATGGAAAAGTTCTTAAGATGTATCATGGAGATGGGACAGTGAATGGGGTGTAGCATAAATTTAACCCTTTTCCTTTTTATTATTAAACTTGTGTATCTAGTGTAACTGTGGGGGTTGGCTATCAGGTGGTTGTTCCTCCGCTTTTCACTTATTTTAATTATCCAGTAAAGGTGCGGTTATTTTGCCTTCTAGCTATTCTTTAATACTTCAGAGCCGTCAAAGTAGCTGTGTAAGAGGCAAGAATCACTAAGGCAGCTCAATGTGCACACTTATATCCGCTGCTAGCTTGCACTATGCTTTCAAATGTGAGCCCCTGTGTTCTGCTTCTCCTCCCACCTCACGCTAGCCCACAGCTTTTCCAGTTAGGCGTCCGCCACAGAACTCACCCCCTCCTTCTCTTCCGGTTTCTGTATGTGACGGCTCCGAGCAATAGCGCTATTTCGCGCCCTTTTACCGCTTTCCAGCTGCACTTCTCCCAGGTGAGCCCCTCAGTGTTTCTGGAACCCACCGGGGTTTTCTCGAGTGTCCGCTCTGTTAAGTTGTATCGCAGGTAGGAAGGAGTGAAGAATCTCCGGTCCCCGGAGCAATATGTAGACAGCTGGAGGATCCGTTAAGGTAGTTCTTATTATTTGTATGCTGAGGCAGAAGTCTCTTATCCGCTCGGTTCCTCAGGTCTCCCCTCGCTCAATAGTGTCGATAGTTGTTCCAAATATGTGCAATAAAGCACTTTTATTGTGTAAAAAGGACCAACTTTAGCGAGAGCTCAGACACAGCACATCTGCTTCCTTTGCTAGGCTAGCTCCGCCCCCCATCTATGGATATTTTAAAGGGATAGGAAAGTGAAAATTTAAGTTGCAGTAGTGGGAGCTAGCTGCTAATTGGTGCCTGCAAACATTTGTATCTTGTGATTGGCTAAATAGATGTGTTCAGCTAGCTGCCAGTAGTGCAATGCTGTTCCTTCAGCAAAGGATAACAAGAGAATGATGCAAATTTGAAAATAGAAGTAAATTGGAAAGTTGTTTAAAATTGTATGTTCTATCCAAATCTTGAAATAATATTTTGGGGTTTCCTGTCCCTTTAAGAGCTGGGCCAGGTTTCTCTCTGCACCTGTCTAACACCTCCTGATTGCAATCTATTTTTAAAAACCACCCCTTCACAGGTGTTATAAAATGGCCTGGCATATAAGATGACATACTGAAAAAGAAATTCAAGACAAGGAATAAATACACTGAACATATCATGACAGTAAAGAGATGATTTTATTTTATGCTGTATCTGAATCATGACAGTTTAAAGTTAGGTGGGCTATCCCTCTGAGCTATCAGCTTAAGATTTTATTGAAACAAACATCAATTCGAATTTTAAAATCCTTGACTAAAATAATACACTGTGTGTCCTAATGTCGGCATCAATGTTTATCTTTAATACTAATTTCCCATATACATACTTTCAAATTATAATACACAATGTAACAAATGGCACTTACAAGTTTTGATGAGTGATCAAGCAATTTGATTCGTTAGTGTAGTTTATAATGTTTATTTGAATCAGATTGGCTGACGTCATAAATCAAGTGATTATGCATATTCCAATCAAAAGTGGTGGAAAAATTCACTAGTGTGTGGGTGATTTAGGAGTTTGCATCATAATTGGTGCTAAAAGTTTTGCGTCAAATATGGCGCGAAGTTGAGAGTGGGACTTGTATTGCATAGCTTAAACATTGGTGCACATAGATTTTTAAAAAAAATAAAAAGGAAATTAGCTATATTATGTTGTGTATTATTTCATTTTTATCTTTTTATCTATTAGTGCGATAGATATAGTTAGGGGCAAAACTTTGCACCAAATATGTAGAAATAATATTGTAATGAGAGACAAAGTTGAAGCATAATCCATAGTAGCAATGTATTTTTCATTTTTCTCCCTATATCTACTAGTGCACCAAATGTGGAGCAATACTATTTTTTTATTTTTGAAGGGTTTACATATTTAATAGTTTGTAATTGACTTGTATTAGGTGATATGCTTCACTCTCTTGCAGCATCGAACATAAGATTTCAGTGTTTACCGATTCCCATTGACTTCTATAGCATCAGCGACCTCAAGGGTGGCGGATTGAAAACTAGGTACGCTGCGTCGGATAAGACACAAGCATAACTATTCATTTTTTGATAACTTCTTGACAGCTTCAAATTGTGTTGAATAGGAGGGTGAATACACAGAATTACGCTTAAATTCAACGGGTTTTCTATTTGCATTGACCTGCATCGAATTGAGACCGGCGAATCGTATGTTACGTCACAAAATTCTAATTATTCCGATCTTGATGCTTTGATAACTACGGCGCATCAATCTTGCGACAACTATGACGCGGAATTCAAGCGCATTTTCAGTTGACGCTTTGATAAATAGGCCTCTATGTATGAGATTCACACATTTTCTTTCAATTCATTTCTTTTCCATTTTCTTCTCTATTTCCATTTTTTCATCAATGGCACATTTTAGTTATGTGCAACACCAGTTAATGTTTTTCACCTGTTTGACACTGTAATATTTAATAAAGTCATGCTTTCTATACAGGTGGGTTTTTTTTTAGCACTTGGGATCACAAAAACTAGAAAATTAAAATTGAATACTGTAGAAATTTGGTGTATTCATTTATCACCAAATACCCTGAGGACAAAGAGGGCTTTTTACTTCAATTACAGTAAATTGTGAGCTTTGGAGTTGTCAATTTTACAGATGCAGGTGTCTTAACTGTTAGATATGGTTCCTTTCATATGTCATACTAATGTATTTTTAAGTGCTGTTTTTACTTGCAGTTGGCAAAATATATTCCTAACTGTGCAATCAGTTTTTTCAATAGGAAACCGAATCAATCTGCTAAATATTCTGTAAACACGGAGCAAATGCAGCAAGCTAGCATTGCTGTATACGTTCTTTAATCACTTTTGTCTTTCTAATCGATTACTTTGATTTTAGGATATTTACCTAGTGTAATGAACTCTTAAAATAATATTGCATAGTAAATTTTCAGAGTTCCCGCAGACAGAACTGTATATATATTATTTGTCTTTAAACATATTTATTGATTTGTTCTAAATAAATTGAATGCTTGACTTAAGAGAACGCTTGATATATTTTGGCCTAGCTTAAGAGTGGAGTGCAAAATTGCTCTTTCCCGAGCGTGATATTTGCGATCCACTCCATTATACCAGCACACACAAATGTGCACTGGTATTACAAGTCATGCATAATGTGATCTCTGGTTGATTGCACTTAGCGCAAAGTGCTCCTGGGAGCATTAACTAGCCACTTGTAATGGCTGGTTATTTAATGTGCGCCTGCAAATCTGCCCCTTTAAAAAAATGCTCCACTTGTAATCTAGCCCTTTATATATTATTCGCTTCCCTGGTGATGCTCAATATAACAATACAAAGAAAATATAAAACATATGCATAGATTTTTTTATTGCTTAAATTCCCTTATTTCAAAGTATTACATATTATTTTTCTCAAAACTTTTTTAATTAGAACATTTCTTTAATGATAAAACTCATAAGCTGTCTACCGCATTATTCATACGGTACAGGTACTTTAATATCAGTGTTGAAAGTTGCCAAATGTATAAAGTTCTATTCTTCCACCTTGCTAAATTTAATTTGGAGTAACATGACTTTAATTAGTTTTTTACCCAATTCATGTTAAAAGGAGAACATGTTTTTTTGAACATTAAATAGATTGAAGATCAAAGCTGTGTAGATGAAGCAACAAAAAGAAAACACTTTACTTGTTGAATTAACTCTGTGTTGATATTAGCTGGTTATAATATTATTGCTGAATTTAAAATGCTTTAGGTATTAACCGTTTAAAGGGACAGTAAAGTCAAAATTAAACTTTCATGATTTAGATATGGAATGCACTTTTAAACAACTTTCCAGTTTGCTTTTTTCTCTTGGTATTATTTGTTGAAGGCTAAACCTAAGTAGGCTCATAGGCTGATTTCTAAGCCTTTAAATGCAGCCTCTTATCTCAGTGCATTTTATTAGCATCTCACAGCTAGACAGTGCTAAATGGCCACATAATAACAAACATATAAACTTAGAAACATATGATCAAACCATACCTTGTTACTGTCCCGGATATTGCGGGACTGGCATGAGTTGTAAGGTCTGTCTACTGTCTCTTCTATAGATTTCCCATCAGGTCAAAGCCCCAGCTCTGCCCATAAGTGCTCCAAATTCACCCAACTCTGCCCATGATATGACTGGTCCAGTCCATGTAAAACCTATGGCCCCTCCTGTAGCGGCTGTGCCCACAATCCACAAGTCACCTTCCTGTCCTGGAATGTTACCAGGAAATGTTGGGAAATATGTTGAAGGGCTTATACAAAAATAAAATCACATGCTTTAATTTTGTATGTTTTGCATTACTGAGCCTAGATAGCGAGGTGTTTAACCCCTTCCCACCCTTAGGACTTTTTTTGCCGTCCTAACCGCACTGGGCTTTAAAGCCCTTAGGATGGAATAGAACATCCTAGCCTTTTGGCTGTACTTAAGCCAAAGGCGCTTCCTGAATGGCACTGCAGGCTGGAAGGCCTGCCTAGCATCATAGGCACTCCCCCCAGACACAATCCCATTATTGAAATCACATGATCGCATGATTTCACTTTTTAACTTATTTGTTTACATGGGAACTTTGTTCCAATGTAGGCGATTATTTCCAGACGGGAAGGGGTTAATCTCCACAATGGTTAAGTTTTGCTTGGCAGCCGTAGTGGAACGCTGGTGAGCCAATCATCACCACATGTGCTTGCAAGGGCTTTTGGCTTCCCAGCGGGACTTTGTGAAGGTAAAAAATACGGTGAGGTAGAGTCACTGGTGCAAACATCACATGCTCTAAGCATTTTATTTTTGCTTTAGTAGTAGAAAATTATGAGCCAACCATCATCTTCTTGTGTGTAAGCAATGTAGTGTTCCCTTGGTAATTATTTTAAATAAATGTTAAATTATATATTGCATACTTTAAGTTCCATCACAATTCACATGAATAATAAGCTGTCCTTGTATTATGGCTATGAGCTAATAAGGACACTTACAATGTTTATATTGTAAACCGTTTAAAGATTGTAAAAAAAATTGCATAATTATGTATAGTAAAAATATTTTGCAATATAATTTCATTATTTGTTTTGCCCCCTTTTCCTGTCATTTAAAGGGACACGCAAGTCAAAATTAAACTTTTTTGATTCAGATAGAGCATGCAATTTTTTAACAACTTTCCAATTTACTTCCAGTAGTAAAATGTGCACAGTCTTTTTATATTTACACTTTTTGAGTCCCCAGCTCCTACTGAGCATGTGCAAGAATTCACAGAATATACGTATATGCATTTGTGATTGGGCTGATGGCTGTCACATGATACAGGAGGAGTGGAAATATACATAACTGAAATTTTGTTAGAAAAAAGATCTACTACTCATATGAAGTTCAAACTAAGTGCAATTGTATTGTCTTGTTATCATGCATTTGTTGATTATGCAAATCTACTGTGTTGACTGGTCCTTTAAGTCTGAAAATTATGTTTTTTTTCTAATCCTGAAAACTGAATGAACACGTTGGGTTTCACAAACCTAAGCTTGTCATGCATATCTCCCTAATTGGCAATTTGCTGTCTTATCATTTCTGTCAAGTCAAACAATAGAGATTTTGTTAATACAATGGCAAGTCCTATTATATTCAGACTCAAGTCTGGATTGGCTCCTCGTCATAAGAAAAGTGGTGGGTGGAGCTTGACCATTGAAGAAAAAAAAAACAATTGCTGCCTGCAAGGTGTTAATCTGTTCTCATATAGATTTTGCCAGTATATAAATTTGTTGGAATACTACAGAAAATGTTGTAATTATAAGGTTTACTGCCCCTTTAATGTTATTTATGTTAATATTTTTAAGGTTAAAGGAACATTCTGATGCAAAAATAACATATACTAAATCATTAGAGCATGCAACTTTAAAAATCTCTGACCCTTTGCAAACTATTGAGCCTGAGGAAGGGGCCGGAGCCCTGAAATGTTGCTCTCTCTGTACTGTTGCCATCAATGATTAAGTAAATTAAATGAAGAATACGTTTGTTGTGCCTGCTTATTATTTTTCTCCTTGCAAACTATTTGTTTGTTATTTGCAAAGGAATTTAACACATAGGTAAAGACCTGCATGCAAACTGCAAGCATTGCAGTTCTTAAACAGGAAACCACTAGTCAATGACAGGTACATGTTAACCCCTTTGTTGGGGCTAGTTAGCTAGAGCCAACAATGTAAAAATGGCATGCTGTAATGAATTAGAACTTGTAATTTTTACATCAATATATCCCTTTAAAGGGAAATTCCAGCCAAAATTGGAATCCACATGGCTACATTTTAGTTTTGAATAGAAGCCTTTTTGTAATATACATGTATTAGCAAAAATTCTTCTAATAAAAGCTATAGCTGTTTCAAAAGTGTATTTAAAGGGACATTAAACCCAATTTTTTTCTTTCATGATTCAGATAGAGAATACCATTTTAAACAACTTTCTAATTTACTTCTATTATCTAATTTGCTTCATTCTCTTGACATTCTTTCCTGAAAAGCATATCTAGATAGGCTCAGTAGCTTCTGATTGGTGGCTGCACATAGATGCCTCCTGTGATTGGCTCACTCGTGTGCATTGCTATTTCTTTAACAAAGGATATCTAAAGAATGAAGCAAATTAGATAATTGAAGTAAATTGAAATGTTGCTTAAAATTGTATAATCTGTCTGAATTATGAAATAAAAATTTGGGGTTTAATGTCCCTTTAAGTATGCACCGTGCACCAGCATTTTAAACACAACACTTGCTCAGAGAGCCTAAGGTGTTAGTACCATCTTGTAATGACTCAGTTTGTTAATTGCTGACATAATACAAGCCCCACTGACGCTCTCCAAGCAGCTGCAGTATTTAAAATACTGGTATACTGAGAATATCTATACTTCACATGCACGTGCAGAGAAAAAAATGTGAATACTAAAACAGTGATGTTTTTTACTAGAAGCACATTTGCCAATACATGTATATTAATGTATTTTATGTATATGTAATTCATCTATGTGCATTTATATTTTGACCGGGATGTCCTTTTAAGTTTACAGAGTTAGAGAAAACAGTTATAGATACATTTGCAAGATAAACAAATTATAATCTATAATGTAAAAGAAAGTATGGTCAATTGACTTTTTTTTTTTTTTTTACCCTTAATTGATACCTTTTATCACTATAGCAACAACAGATTCTGCAATGCTACACAGTGGGTAACCATATTATACTGGATTACAGTCTGTGTAATCTGACTTTACAGTATTGCATGTATTATTTGTACAAACTGTTTAGCTGAGTGATCCCAGAAAATCCTTCATCCTGGTCTGTAGCCATAGTAGCTGTAGGTGGCCGCCATCTGTATTGTTTTATAGCAACCCTTTCTATTATTTTTTTGGGTTTTCCTTTGGATTTTTATGTAAGTATGTAGTCAGGTTATCCAAGATGGCCGTCACAGTGTGACTGTACAGTAAAACCTGCCACCATATTTGTCCTATGTGGCAGCTGACTCAGCTTCTGTTGGTTGTGAAAATAGGAAAACAGTACCCTCCAATACAGTACAAGGAAGTTGCCAGTCCCAGTATGCAAACAATAAAGCAGTGGCTTCCACCCTCTATTGAATTAAAGCAAGATTTTATTACTACTGCATATGGGCAAAAAAATACATAACAAGCATGACCAATGGTTGGTAAGGGCTAATGTTTTGCCTGGCACTTTGTTTTTTTAATAAGTCATGTATACATATTCAACAAGTTGAATGCAACATAAACATTAAAACTGTTTAATAGCAAAAAGTTAAAAATAAGACTAACTAGTAATAGAAAATCAAGGGTGAATCATATACATGTTGTCATATACATGGATCATTGATAAAGTACGAACCAACGAAACGCGTTTGACCTTTTTCTCATGTCTTGATTTTATTTTTATCAACATTCAATAAAAGCCTTTTAATGCCAAAATACCTGATGTCCTGATTTATTTCCTGACTGATCAAAGTGTGCGAGGAACTGGATGTTTCCTATTTGGTTTTGAAGCAGGAGAGTGGTGGAGCCTCCTTTTGTTCCCGGGCACTGGACCGTAGTGTGGATGTTTCAGGGGGGACCATTGTAGTGGTGACACAAGGTTGATGTGGATCGCATGCATTACGTGCATTGGGTAGCAGAGTGTGTTGTCAGAGCGCTTACCTTGGCTTGCTGTGTGTGAATCATATACATGTTTTATGCGGTATACATATATGATTAGTACTGAAGTAAGTATAGTAAGTGGCATTTGAATTTCTGGGAACACTGCAGTTTGTGTCTGTCACCTTATAACTGCCCTTCCTGTTAGAGGAAATAATAGGTCCTGAAAAAATGTAGAAACCAACAAATGTAAAAAAAGGTCATTTTTAATAACTTTTATTTTCATGAGTTAAAATATAAAGGATGACAACAGAGGTAACATTTTGTCCTTACAGTTAGTAGTTTAATACTTAGAATAATCTTACTAGCTCATCTATTTGGTGACCTATAAGTATACTAAACAAATGAATATGCTTTATCTTAAAGGGTCACTAAACCCAAAATCTTTCTTTCATGATTCAGATAGAACATACAAATTTAAACAACATTACAATTTACTTCTATTATTTATTTTGCTTCATTTTTTTAGATATCCTTATTTGAAGAAAAAGCAATGCACATGGGTGAGCCAATCACATGAGACTTCTATGTGCAGCAACCAATCAGCAGCTTCTGAGCCTATCTAGATATGCTTTTCAGCTAAGAATATCAAGAGAATAAAACATATTAGATAATAGAAGTAAATTAGAAAGGTGTTTAAAAATGCATTCTCTTTCTAAATCATAAAAGAAAAAATGTGGGTTTCATATCCCTTTAATGAAATTTACAAGGTTAGGAAATATAGTGTAATTGTGGTTACCAAATTGATCTTTGAATGATATGTGTCCTGGGGAAGTATTATGCTCTGCTGGACATACATGAAATGTGTTTGATTGCTAGCCCTATTCCTATCCTTCATGACAGAATGTAGCTACCTACCAGATAAAACAAAATATAACATTGAAAATTTATTTTATTTTTAATTTGGTTTCTACATTTTAAATATGACAGCCTGTTGCTGAATGGCATATAGGAAAGTAACTCACTTGCAAATCAGAGAGGAACATTATTATGTATATTCCTCAATTTTAATTAAGTTCATTCAATCAGTTTAGTCAACCATAGTGACTTTTTTATTTTAAGATTTCCCCCATCAACAAACAGGTGACCCATTGGTTGTTCTAACCATGTAGTTTAAAATATCATGTAGTGATACAGTGTGTGCTGGATTCGGATTGGCTGTTGCTCCTTTAATATGCTTGTAAGAATGTTATATATAAGTGACTCATTAATTCCACAATTATAGTACCAGAGCTTCTAACGTTCATGAATATAGAATGCACCTATTTCTACAGCAGTGCAAGCCTTTCTCCTATTCTACACTCTAGGTATCCCTGCCTGGCATTGTCTCTGCAGTCCCTAGCACTGAATTTCAACAACCATCCTAGAACCAATTGTATAAAAAGCAAAGCTTTCAAAACCCATATGTCAAAGACTTAGTGGCAGGTGATAAAAGCTACTAGTAAGATTTTCTGTCTAATATGCTAAACTCTTGAGCTCCTTAAGTTCCATATGTGAGGTTTTATGCTATGGCTTTTCTCACAGCAGAGTTGATTCTGAATTTAAAGGGCAATTACAGTAAAAATAATGACATGCACTAATCCATTAGTGCATGTAAATTTAAGACTAGAGGCCTTGCACTACTGTGTGTTTAACCCCCACAAAGATGTTAAACGCACAGTAGAAATACAGCTCGGGACTAGTAGAGCACTGCTGATCCAGTCAACAGCGATAGTCACATGATTCAGATTTGGAACTAGCACTTCTGATTGGATGATTGGCATTTTCCACTTGGGTCCATAGGAAATGATACCAAATATAGCTTCCAAATCATTTTCATCTGACCAAGACAGAATTTACATAGTATCAACACAGAACAATTATTATTATTCTTTATATAAAGCGCCAACATATTTCACAGTGCTGTCCATGGGTACAATCTGTTTAAAAAAAACAATGATACAAAACTTGTAAAAGACAAGACAAAATTTGACAAACAAATACAGGGGGAATTGAGGGCCCTATCCCTGTGGGTATTTACAATCTAGAGGGGTAGGAAGGTGAGAAACAGGAGGTGAGGGCTGCAAGGGTGAGAATGATGTTAGAACAGAGTTAGATGAGGACAATTATTAGGTAGGGGGAATTCATTTGTTACTGAGTTGGGTAGTAGGCTTTCCTGAACAAAATTGTCTTTAGGGAGCATTTAAAATAAGGCAGATTAGGAGAAAGTCTGTAAAATCATTCTAACTAACAGTGCACACATATACAATGGAGGTATGTAACACAAGAAAAAACCCTTACATTCAGGGTAATCTGGGAATTAGTAACAGAGAAGCCAGCAGGGACGAAACTACAGGGGGTGTAGAGGTCACAATTGCGACTGGGCCCCCAAAGGTGGGGGCCTAGTTTAAAAAAAAAATAATAATAATAATAAAAAACATTGACCTGCCACTGCCTGCACTGATATCATGTGAGTGTGACATGATGCTTCACTAGTGTCTCTGACTACAGGGGTTAGTGTTTCTGTTTTATCCATTGGTGTTTATGTGTGTGTATGTATGTATGTGACTGTGTGTGTATTTATGCATGTATGTGTGTGTATGTATGTATGTGACTGTGTGTGTATTTATGTGTGTGTGTGTGTATGTATGTATGTGACTGTGTGTGTATTTATGTATGTGTATGTATGTATGTGACTGTGTGTGTGTATGTATGTATGTATGTATGTGACTGTGTGTGTATTTATGCATGTATGTGTGTGTGTGTGTATGTATGTTTGTATGTGACTGTGTGTATTTATGCATGTATGTGTGTGTGTGTGTATGTATGTATGTATGTATGTGACTGTGTGTGTATTTATGCATGTGTGTGTGTGTATGTATGTATGAGACTGTGTGTGTATTTATGCATGTATGTGTGTGTATGTATGTATGTGACTGTGTGTGTATTTATGTGTGTGTGTGTGTATGTATGTATGTGACTGTGTGTGTATTTATGTATGTGTATGTATGTATGTGACTGTGTGTGTGTATGTATGTATGTATGTATGTGACTGTGTGTGTATTTATGCATGTATGTGTGTGTGTGTGTGTATGTATGTTTGTATGTGACTGTGTGTATTTATGCATGTATGTGTGTGTGTGTATGTATGTATGTATGTATGTATGTGACTGTGTGTGTATTTATGCATGTGTGTGTGTGTATGTATGTATGAGACTGTGTGTGTATTTATGCATGTATGTGTGTGTATGTATGTATGTGACTGTGTGTGTATTTATGCATGTATGTGTGTGTGTGTATGTATGTGACTGTGTGTGTATTTATACATATGTGTGTGTGTGTGTATGTTTGTGGAACCAGCAAATTATAGACCTTGTTACTACAGCATGGGGGGAGTGGGGGGTAAACAGTGTCACTATATAGTACCAATATATACAGTACGGGGGGCTGGACCATGTCACAGACTACTGTGGTCACTTTATAAAGTACTGGGGCAGATAGGGTCAGGCCAGCCATCTCACCGGCAGATTACAGACTGTGTCACTGACTCACTATATACAGTACTGGTGGGTTACAGTAATAGGATGTCAGATCATCTCACAGACTGTGGGCACAGGGTACCTTCTTTTGCAGACATGTAATCTGATTCACATTTTTTTCTGTGTTAAATGTAAAAAACAGATATGTATCAAATTCACATTTTTTTGGGGGGTGGGGGGGGACCTTCTTAGATTCTTGCACGTGACCTGGGCCCTGTGGTTTCTAGTTATGCTTCTGGAAGCCAGCATGTTCATAGTCTATTTTACCAAGGTTATTTTATGTGCTCTTTGGGCTTGTGATGCCCAAAGAGACCTTAGCAACAATGTATAAGTTCTGCAATGAGTTTTGCAGTAATAAAACAGCATATCTTACTAGAATAGCGCTGTTATTATGTTTGAAAGTATTGCTGGAAACTATGAGAGTATTATTTCAGAGATAGGAATGCAATAATATAAAGACAAACAGGAAAACAGTCATCAAGAACAGTAGATCTTATTTATAGCTTCAGTTTGAAATGCATGTGTTTTTAAACAGAGTAAAAACATGGAAAATAGAAACATAAACACAAATATGAGATCATTCCAAATGTTAATATATAAGTATAGTGAATTAAAAACATAATTATGCTTACATTAATTAATATACTTTCTTTCAAATTGTAACAGTTTAGCAATTTAGCACACTAAAAATAGAAAAACATTTAATAAATAAATAGAATTAAAAAATTATTTAAACAATAGTTAAAAAACCGTAGAGCAACAGAGTAAACAAAAACATAAATGTGCAATAGTAGGACCTATGGGCCCATGATAAAACTGCTATGAAATATACAAAAAATAAGAATAAAATACAGATGGAGATCTAAAATAAAAAATGACAATACAGTTGAATAAATGAGCATAGAACTTAAAAGTCTGCTGTAAATGGAACACAGGAAATCATTAAGCTCATCATACTATAAAGGTCAATTCACTTACTGTAATGAAAGATAAAAAAAAAGTAAGAAGAAAAATAAATAAAACAAGTTGGCTTTTGTATTTGTAATACCATAGAAGATATAGGAGTCTTTTGCCCAATCTCTCTGTTTTCTTTTTTTATTATTAAAGGGACAGTTCACCCAAAAACTTTCTCCCCTTTAAATTATTCCCAACAATCCTTTTTACCTGCTAGAGTGTATTAATTTGGTTGCAAGTAGCTCCTTTACTCATATTTCAGCATTTGAAATAGCTGATTTAGCTTGTGGTTTCCCAACCTATACTGAAAGTTTTGATACTTGCGTATATGCTATTGACAAGCCTAAGTAAACACAGCCAGCAGAAGAGATTAAACCCTCAGTGGGGGCATGATAGTTAAGTAATAAAATGATAATTTTCCATTGTTCTCTCTATGTATTGAGCTTTGGTGTTCCAGACAAATATAAGATAAGGAAGCAAGTCTGTGTACATAAAAGTGATAACATAATGAGATCTGATATTACCTGAAGCTCAACCCATTGTAATAGGATGTGGTTTCAAAGCACAAAACCAGCTACTTCAGATACACAAATAAACCCGAAAATGCAATTTCTCAAATATTTTATACTCTGCAGTTGGTATAACAAGTCATTTAAAATACATTTATGGAAAAACAATTTTACAGTGTACTGTCCCTTTAAGTGAACCAAGCACAGTGTATAGTAGGCTGAATAAAGTTCAGTTGCTGAGCACAATTCCTATTTGATGAATAAGAGCAGTTTGTGAATATGACACCATAATCCATTATCATAATCAAGCACAGTGGCAAATCCATCTGAGATTCATGTAAAATACAGTCACCTTCTATTTTATAATATACATGAAGGCAGAAATACGTGACTTATCCTTAGATGCATTGATTGCTGCAGAAACAATATATAGGTTTGCCATTTTGCTGCTTTGCAAGAGGGCCCTTATAAAAAATCAATATGTCAGGGTTTCTTTAAAAGAGGCCATTGACATATGCCTTTTTCATAAGAGTCTTTATAAAAGTATCAGTATAGCAACCGTACAATATGTGTTTGGAACTTTTCACACATCAGGCAGATGCATTGTCTTGATTTGATATTTTAAAACTACATTATGTGTCTTAGCCATGGAAATCTGCATCTAATTGTGCTATACAATTCCTTTGCCTTCATGGTGGATAAATTCCATACACCTAGATTACGAGTTTTGAGCGCTATAGGGAAAGTAAAGAACGCAACAAAAGTGCGTTATTTAACCCCCTATAGCGCTGCCATTACAAGTTTAAAAAAAAAACCAGCTTGCGCGGTAAATATGGAGATTATTGAGCTCCATACCGCACCAAAAACAATGGGGAGAGCCGGCAAAAAAAAGTCTTAACACCTGCGATGGTGGAAACAAAAGCTCCGTAACGAAGCCCCATTGATGTCTATGGGGAAAAAGAAAATACAGTTTAAATCTAATACCCTAGCATAAACCCTGAGTCTAAACACCTCTAATCTGCTGCCCCTGACATCCCCGACGCCTACCTACAGTTATTAACCCCTATTCCGCCGCACCCCAACATCGCTGGCACTATATTAAAGTTATTAACCCCTATTCGCCGCTCTCCAACATCGCCACAACTAAAAAAAGTTTTTAACCCCTAAACCTCTGGCCTCCCACATCACTACCACTAAATAAACCTATTAACCCCTAAACCGCCAGCCCCTCACATCGCAACAACCTAAATTAAACTATTAACCCATAACCCTAACTTAACCCTAACACCCCCTAACTTTAACATAATTAAAATATAGCTAAATTAAACTTACAATTATTAACTAAATAAACCTATTAACCCCTAAACCGCCAGCCCCCCACATTGCAACAACCTAAATTAAACTTTATTAAACCCTAAACCCAACCCTAACGTAACCCTAACCCTGAACCTAACCCTAACACCCCCTAACTTTAACATAATGAAATTAGATCTAAATTAAATTTACAATTATTAACTAAATAATACCTAAATAACTAAATACATACTTACCTGTGAAATAAAACCTAAGCTAGCTACAATATAACTAATAGTTATATCGTATCGAGCTTAGGTTTTATTTTTATTTCACAGGTAAGTTTGTATTTATTTTAACTAGGTAGACTAGTTAGTAAATAGTTATTAACTATTTACTAACTACATGGCTAAAATAAATACAATCTTACCTGTGAAATAAAACCTAACCTGCCTTACACTAAAACCTAACATTACAACAAATAAAAAAAAACTACAGTTACAAAAAAACAACAACACAGTTATCCAAAAAAATAAAGATTATTCATATTCTCATACCTTTTTTTTAAAAAAAAAAAAAACCCCACCCCAAAATAAAAAAAGCCTAATCTAGAATAAACTACCAAGGGCCCTTAAAGGGGCCGTTTGGGTGGCCCTTAAAACGGCCTTTTGTAGGGCATTGCCCTGAGTTAAACAGCTCTTTTGCTCCAAACAAAAATACAAACACCCCCTAACACTATACAAACCCCAATCCCCAAAACTACCAAGGGCCCTTTTGTAGGGCATTGCCCTAAGTTAAACAGCTCTTTTTCTAAAAAAGAAAACACCCCCTAAAAATATACATTACACAAAATAACAAACAAATTATCAAAAATAAAAAAAATATTCCTATTCTAATACCCATAAAAAACACCCCAAAATAAAAAACCTAATCTAAAATAAACTACCAATGGCCATTAAAAGGGACTTTTGTAGGGCATTGCCCTAAAGATATCAGCTCTTTTTCTGAAAAAAGAAAATACAAATACCCACTGACATTACAAACCCCCACCCCCCCCCCCCCAAACCCACAAAATAAAAAAAATATCTAAAAAACCTAGGCTACCCATTGCCCTGAAAAGGGCATTTATATGGGCATTGCCCTAAAAAGCCTAACACTAACCCCCCTGACGATCCACTTACAGTTTTTGAAGTCCCGCTTGAACGATCTTCATCCCGGAGTTGAAGTCATGATCCAGGCGGCGAGAAGTCTTCATCCTGGCGGCCTCTTCAATCTTCCTCAAGGTGGCGAAGTCCTGATCCAAGCAGCAAGAAGTCTTCATCCAGGTGGCCTCTTCAATCTTCATCCAGGCGGCATCTTCTATCTTGATTCCGGAGGCGCGGAGCGGGTCCATCCTGAAGACATCCAACGTGGAGCATCCTCTTCATACGGTCGCCGCTGTACACTGAATCTTCAATGCAAGGGACGCAATCCTATTGGCTGAAAAATTTGAATCAGCCAATAGGAATTTGGGCTGCTAAAATCCTATTGGCTGTTCAAATCAGCAAATAGGATTTAAGCAGCTCTCATTCTATTGGCTAATTCAAATTAGCCAATTGAATGAGAGCTGCTTAAATCCTATTCGCTTTTTAGCCTCACCGCAAAACTCATAATACCGGCGCTATGGGAATCCCATGAAAAAACATAATTTTTATGAGTGCGGTACAGGCTACAAGGCTTGCGGTACACCGATTCCGACAAGACTTGTAATGGCTGCGTTAGGGAAAATGATGCGTTATGCGCCACAATGCTGCTATTTGACTCATAATGCAAAACTCGTAACCTAGGTGATAGTAAGCAATGAAGCAAACAGAACCAAAACAAAGAGACTCTCAGTAATTTACGAACATGGAGAGAAATCATCAGCTTATTTTACTGAGAACTATACTGTAAAGTAGGTGTCTCTCCTTCTCATAAATAATATAAGTGATCTCTCCTTATTGATATATAAAGTTCCCAAGGCAAGAATTGTCTTTAAAACAATACCTGAGGGGTCTCATAATACTGATGGGGAATCTTATAGAATCTTTCTAGATTAGAGAGTTTTAGAGAATTGGGGCCAAAGCCACACAGAGGAAAAGAGTCTACATTTATTTTTTGGCACTGATTCTTCATACTGATTTGTCATCAGAGCACAAAGCCAACTCAATTACAAGTAACTGTACTGCATTTTGCATTTTATATACATAACACATTGTTTCCCCCCCAAAAAAAACTGAATAAATGACACATTACAAATTGTCATGTGGTTTCTACTCAAGGATATGGGCATCTGTATGGTTATATAGATATTTAAAGCTTCAGATGATTATTTTTTTTTTGTAACACTGAGTTTTCCAATTAGAACACAATATGGGCTCAATGTACTAAGCAGTGTATGCTGCTTGTGAGCCATTGTAGGATAGTCTCACTCATACCTTCTTTCTGCACTGCAAGAAGCCGCGGTTGGGTGACAGTGGCTTCTTACTCTCTACACCACCTCTGAGTCACCATATATATTACCCAGAACACCTTCATTAAGGGTGATTCACAGGCCCTTCTTTTGCGCAATTGGTCGCACAAGAGAAAGGTGTCGCATTGCACACTCAAATTACATGATACACCTGGGCAGCAGGCGTACAGAGTCTGCTGCATGTTCGATGCATAGTCGGGCATTTCTCCACCCAGCTTAGTACATTAGGTCCTATGCCTCTATTAGTATAAATCATGAGTTCCATTCTTTGTTACATTTCTTTTTGAATAAACATAACATTTAACAAATGTCTGTCAGACCTGATCCGACACTGCGGATCAGGTCCGACAGAGATCGCTGAATGCAGAGAGCAATACGCTCTCCATATTGAGCATTGCACCAGCAGCTCACAAGAACTACTGGTGCAAAGCCGCCCCCTGCAGACTCATGGCCAATCGGCCGCCAGCAGGGGGGTGTCAATCAACCCGATTGAGTTGACCCATAACCCTGTCCGCCTCATCAGAGCAGGCGGACAGGAATAACTGGTGTTTCACGCGAACCTGCAGGCTCGCCAGAAACACGGGGCCTCAAGCTCCATTCGGAGCTTGATAGATTGGCCCCATAGCATGACCCATATGGATCATATTATTTAGAGCATGCAGTATGAAACAACTTTCTAATTTACTTCTATTATCACTTTTTCTTCATTCTCCTGGTAACCTTTGTTGAAAACTCAGGAGCGTGCACTTGTCTGGTGCACTATATAGCAGCAGATTTGCAAGAATGATATCTATTTGCAAAAGCATTAGAGGGCAGCACTATTTCCTACCATGTAGTGCTCCAGACACCTACCTAGGTATCTCTTCATCAAAGAATATCATGGAAACAAAGTAAATTTGATAATAGAACTAAATTAGAAACTTTTTTTTAAAAATCTCATGCTCTGCTTGATTCACAAAAGAACGTTTTTGAGTTCCATATCCCTTTAATTGTCCTAGTAGCAGAGTTGTCTTTGACTGTAAGGAATGTTTCTAGAATTTAATCTTGCTATTGACCTATTTCAAATCTATATTATGCACTCAATAAATCCCCATTTTAATGGTCTAACATTCAAACACATTTCAAACAAAAAAAAAATGAGATGTATTGCTTTATTCAAAGCAATATTTAATAAAGAAAATGTGAGTTTGAGCATGATTTTTAAACAAAAGAATGACTTTGCATTGTTAAAAAGTCTAGGAGACAGCCTTATGCTTTTCTTAGATTCCTCTTTTATCCTCTAAAAAAAAAAAAACCTTCCCCTTAAGCAATCACTTCATTACCTCCGTGTTCCATTAATGTAACTTTTTTCATGTTCTATTCATAATGAAAAGTAATAGGCACTTAAACCTATAACCTCTTCCCTTGTACTAATGCTAGAAGACAGGCATACTAAACGTGCATATATCTTCCTAAATTTCCTTTGTCTCTTATCTTGCTCTAAACTGTTAATATATTTGGATTTAAGTTCCTTCTTCTACTGTAATTGTGGAACATCAAGTGATTATGCTTCAATTCCTGCCGAAATTGAGCTTGCTTTCAAAGGATAACCATTTTAAATTTAAAGGACAGTTGTTATTACCAATTCATCCTCGTCACATAAAACTTCATTACACATGCAGACTCCGTACAAAAAAAAAGAAAGAAAAAAAGAAAATCTAACATGCGTTGGGTGAAGAGCCAACAAATTAACCAGAGGTCTATTTCTTACATCTCTTTCAGCTCCATAAAATTATTGTACTTGGCTGTCAGCTTTATGCCCTGAAAGGGCCAAAGAACCACCTGCTAGGAAATTATTCACGCTTCAAAAATAAATAATTTTTTTTTTTTTCCAGAGCTACTTTTTAAAGCACGAGAAAAATAGAAATCTTTGTTGACTGAAAACAACATCCTTCTGTTCTTCCTCCAAAATGCAAATGTAGACTATTTGAATGCAACACGCCTTTGGCTTCAACTAGAACTAATGATGACACACTGTTGACAATATAAGCTATTTTCATTACTATCGTGTATTTCCTTATAAATGTTGTATGAAACTGTTTGTTAGCTAATAACATTTATTTATGATGCTCTAGCCTTGAGAATAGCTGGAGTC